>NC_135215.1:8501962-8504462 GCF_052324685.1 Brachyhypopomus gauderio | reverse complement strand
CCCTCACTGAGAGCCAGCGTGCCTGCACCGTGTCTGTAGTAGCGTTTTGTACCAACAGCTGCTCAACTGGTACAGATTTCACTGCAGCAAAGGAGAATCATTATGGAAGTGATTCAGTTTACTGTAGATAATATGAACAGAACACATAACAGTGGAAGTGATTCAGTTTACTGATAATATGAACAGAACACATAACAGTGGAAGTGATTCAGTTTACTGTAGATAATATGAACAGAACACATAACAGTGGAAGTGATTCAGTTTACTGATAATATGAACAGAACACATAACAGTGGAAGTGATACAGTTTACTGTAGATAATATGAACAGAACACATAACAGTGGAAGTGATTCAGTTTACTGATAATATGAACAGAACACATAACAATGGAAGCTGCATGAAGGACCTTTTGCTTTACATGCTATTCATTCGATTAAATGTTTTACTGCCCCCTAGTGGAGAAACCATCCCTAACACTGTATCCAATAAGGTACCAGTTGTATTGTTTATTTATTGGTCCACCATTATAATTTCAATGTATGAGCCACGGTGAAAAGAAAAACAGAAATGGATTGAGTCCTTTACAGGACAGAAATGAAATATTCCACCTCTGAGATTCCTTCAGATGAATGTTTGTTATGGAAACGTAAGACATCTCTGTTCATCTGATGCTTCAGTACGGTGCATAATACGTAGTCCAAGACCTCCTTAGAGTCCAAAACTACCTTAGCCAAGACTGAGTCAGGAACAAAGCAATGTTTGAATTTATTTTTAAATGACTATAGCTGTATGAGCAGGTCTTTATAGCAACAATCTCAAATAGTACATTTATTTATTTATTTATTGCATGGATTAGATATGTATTATTTCAGATTGCCTCATGAAGAACTTTTCCCTGTTTGACTAATAACTCCTCAGACTGCATGACCAGACCAAGACTATGGACGTGCTCCTCAAACCAGGCTGGAGAATTACAACACCACAACCCTAATTCCTGGTCCAGAAGTGATTTTACATTTGTTTCTAAAACCAACTGGATTGTAAAGCAAATCAAAATGAGGCAGAAGTAGAAGAAGTCCAAAAGGCCGAGAGAAGACTGAGAGGAGAGAGACGGAGCTTCATACATGTTCTCCCAGTGATGGACACGGACTCGCTGGGACCCTCGGAGTACACCGCGTAGATGCTGACTGTGTACGTCCTGTCCTCCTGCAAGCTGTCAATCACATGCGAGGAGGCGTCGCCTCGCAGCACCTGTTCATAGGCGAGTCCCGGGCGATCGGCTGAAGGAGCAGAACCGGGTCACGGTGAGGGAGGGCGGAGTATCGCTCCTGGTCAGCGCTTGATACTGAACATCAGCGCTTGATACTGAACATCACCTGAACAGGTGCTATGAGCTCTGTGACAGTGGGTCTTAAGTGCAGGAGACGTCTGAGGACGTGGTTCTCCCCGCCACTGTCATAAACACTGGAAGAACAATACTCACTTCTGGGGATGGAGATTTTGTAGGAGTCTATGGGACCAGCTGGAGCAGTCCAGCCAAGACGCAGAGAGAAGAGTCCTTCCTCCACCACACGGAAGTTTGCTACAGGTGGCACGGGAGCTGGGACGAGAGGACACACACATGACACACCAGTGGACACACAGCACACGAGAGGACACACATGACACACCAGTGGACACACATAGCACACGAGAGGACATACATGACACACCAGTGGACACACAGCACACGAGAGGACACACATGACACACCAGTGGACACACATAGCACACGAGAGGACATACATGACACACCAGTGGACACACAGCACACGAGAGGACACACATGACACATGAGAGGACATACAAACCACACGAGAAGACACACATGACACATACATTCAATACACGAGAGGACACACATGACACACCAGCAGACACGCAAAACACATGAGAGGACACACCTATGAGAAGACACAGCACACAAGACACAACATATGAGAAGACGCACACAACATATGAGAAGACGCACACAACACACCAGCGGAAAAACAAACAACACACGAGAGGACATGTACATAACACACTCGACAACACACTTGACACATGAGAGGACATACCTAAAATACATGAGAAGACACACGACACATGAGAGGACGTACACACACCACACCTGCAGACACACTTGACACACCAGCGGACACAAGAAACACCAGTGGACACAAGAAACGCCAGTGGTCACACGACATAAGAGAGGACACACAACAGGGCATGTGGACAATGAGGCACAGGCCAGTGTCAGGACACGGGACAGTGTCAGGACACAGGCCAACGTCTACACCACACATTTCTTAGCCTTCCTAAGCCTTTCTGGGAATGTCAAACACTATACAGTATATGGTCTGTTGCAAAAACACATGGTTTCTTGCACTTACAGGTCTCTGTGATAGTAGTGGCAGCTTCTCCAATGTGCCCAGGGTAGATGGCGTAGACAGTGAGGGTGTACTCAGTTTGGGGAGT
>NC_135215.1:8441962-8494462 GCF_052324685.1 Brachyhypopomus gauderio | reverse complement strand
CTCACCCTCTAACTAGTGTTCCACCACTCACCCTCTAACTAGTGCTCCACCACTCACCCTCTAACTAGTGTTCCACCACTCACATTCTAACTAGTGTTCCACCACTCACCCTCTAACTAGTGCTCCACCACTCACCCTCTAACTAGTGTTCCACCACTCAACCTCTAACTAGTGCTCCACCACTCACCCTCTAACTAGTGCTCCACCACTCACCCTCTAACTAGTGTTCCACCACTCACCCTCTAACTAGTGCTCCACCACTCACCCTCTAACTAGTGTTCCACCACTCACCCTCTAACTAGTGTTCCACCACTCACCCTCTAACTAGTGCTTCACCACTCACCCTCTAACTAGTGCTCCACCACTCACCCTCTAACTAGTGCTCCACCACTCAAACTCTAACTAGTGCTCCACCACTCACCCTCTAACTAGTGCTCCATCACTCACCCTCTAACTAGTGCTCCACCACTCACCCTCTAACTAGTGCTCCACCACTCACCCTCTAACTAGTGCTCCACCACTCACCCTCTAACTAGTGCTCCACCACTCACCATCTAACTAGTGTTCCACCACTCACCCTCTAACTAGTGCTCCACCACTCACCCTCTAACTAGTGCTCCACCACTCACCATCTAACTAGTGTTCCACCACTCACCCTCTAACTAGTGCTCCACCACTCACCCACTAACTAGTGCTCCACCACTCACCCTCTAACTAGGGCTCCATCACTCACCCTCTAACTAGTGCTCCACCACTCACCCACTAACTAGTGCTCCACCACTCACCCTCTAACTAGTGCTCCACCACTCACCCTCTAACTAGTGCTCCACCACTCACCCTCTAACTAGTGCTCCACCACTCACCCTCTAACTAGTGCTCCACCACTCACTCTCTAACTAGTGCTCCACCACTCACCCTCTAACTAGTGTTCCACCACTCACCATCTAACTAGTGCTCCACCACTCACTCTCTAACTAGTGCTCCACCACTCACCCTCTAACTAGTGCTCCACCACTCACCCTCTAACTAGTGCTCCACCACTCACTCTCTAACTAGTGCTCCACCACTCACCCTCTAACTAGTGCTCCACCACTCAACCTCTAACTAGTGCTCCACCACTCACTCTCTAACTAGTGCTCCACCACTCACCCTCTAACTAGTGTTCCACCACTCACCCTCTAACTAGTGCTCCACCACTCACCCTCTAACTAGTCCAACCGTGAGCCAGTTGTGTAGCCTGTCGATTCATTTTCTATAGTAAACAGAAACAGGTAGCTATAGATGAGACGTACTGAATAGAATGGAAATCTACTGAAAAGTCCAACATTCAGCACTCACTCCCCAGACATATTTTAAACTGAGCTCCTCAGGTGATATTACAGAGGTAAATGAAAGCATGTTGTGGAGAACATTTGATCTCTGCGGGCCTTCTTTGGTCTCTGAGCTTTTAGTCACACCTTTGGAGTGTTGTCCCGGACGATGGCTGGGCCAAAGACGGACTCCACCAGGAATTCGAGCGCCAGGCCTGTGCGGCTGGCTCCGCCCTCGTACGTGAGGTCATCCACAGCCCTCAGCACCTCCTCCAGGGTGGAGTAATCTGTCAAAGCAATCCGCATCCTGGTGGCAGAGACACACACATACACACACACGGATGTACAAACACACACACACACACAGATGTACAAACACACACACACAGACACACACACACACACACACACACAAACGAAAACACACACACAAAGTCCCTCATTTTAAGTACATACACATTTTTGTATAAACCACCTGTCATGATTTCCTAAACCAGAACCTTGCCCTAATATTCATGTTCATAATATTCCAGGGCTGCTCGTAAAGCTTGTTAAAAAGTTCCTTCCTAAAGACGTTTGCTAAAAGTTCTCAATATATTTTCCTTAGTAAAGTCACTGTACAGGATTTCCAAACAGGGTTGCAACTACATACTTTCTGAGGTGTATGCAAACATACTATCGGCGCCCCCCGCACTCCACCCCCATCCCCACCAACTCGGCAAATAATTTTCTGGCATCAATTTGGCGCCCCCTCTAGTGCAGCGCCCCTATGCGTCGCATACGCCGCATACCCCCTTTTTGCGCCACTGTTTCCAAACAGTCAAGGTGACGTGTTCTCAAGCAGGTAAGTAAAATCTTGGGGACACGCTCCTGTCTGAGCACAAAACCCAAACATTCATTCAACTGTTTATTTTGCAGTTCCTTGAGATAAATGTCAAAACATATTTTATTTCATAAAGAATTTGAAAGATGTCATATTTAAGAGCCAACAATATTCTGTAAATATAACAAAAAAAAAACAGCTTTACAAATCCCAGTACATTACATTTCTGCTGTTATGTGCTAATGTCTGCTACAGTGAGAGCAGTCTCATTTTTCAGCACGCCCCATGGGTAACTGAACCCAGGAGCGAGCAGGGCTCTGCTATCTCTCTACAAGGCACCCAGCAGTACCAGACAAACAGGGTCTTTAGAACCAGGAGCACTGCGAAACCCCAGCGTCCCTCCTGTGTTCTGGACAGGAGTCTGAACCCTTAAGACATGACCTACGACCCCATCTAGGATATGATGCACGCTACCTGGGGTTGTCTCCATACACAGTGACCCCGAAGCGTACTCCGTCCACGCCCACCACGGTGCTCCGGAACGACCTGATCATTTCAGCCACAAACTCTTTAATCTGGCGGAAGCTGGAGGGACCCACTGACCAAGACTCGTCCACCAAGAACACGATGTCTGCAGGCATGGCGGTGCGACATTCTGCAGAAGAACAGACACACATCAGAGAACAGGCAGCTCCGTGCCCAGAGCTCCTGGAATATCAGTCATTATATTTACTGTGTAAAGTGTTCTAATGACTGTACTTGAAGTTTTATCAAATTAGGAACCACCAATAAAAAATTCCTGTGCTTAGTTCGTCAATTTTAAAGGGTGATGCTTAAAATCACCGCTAGATGGCAGTATACCTTAAACAATCTAAGAGAGAATCAATATGGTGATATTAGAACGGCCAGAAACACTCCAATTTGTGCATTAACATATCGCAGTTAAAAATCTAAAATGAATTGAGCCAAAACTCATCAATATGAACGCACAGAATTTCTATATCCTGTTGTTTCTGCTCTGCATTATGGTAAACCAGGATAAAATATTCCACAAAAAATAAAATAACAAAATTCCATGTCACACCTAAAATGCCATAATCAGTCTAATTCCTATTCTTTACCAGTAGGAGATTAATGGCAACACCAGCAGATATCGAAGAGCCAGACCAAAAAGAGAAGGTGATGATGTTCTATTGTAGACGCCCACACTGAAGGGGCAGCAGGAGTCTGACTACAGCCTCCACCTCCCCACCCTCCACCCTCCACCCTCCATCCACCTCCCCACCCTACACCCTACACCCCCCCTCCACCTCCCCACCCTCCACCCTCCACCCTCCATCCACCTCCCCACCCTCCACCTCCCCTCCACCTCCCCACCCTACACCCCCCCTCCACCTCCCCACCCTCCACCCCCCCTCCACCTCCCCACCCTCCACCCCCCTCCACCTCCCCACCCTACACCCCCCCTCCACCTCCCCACCCTACACCCCCCTCTACCTCCCCACCCTACACCCCCCCTCCACCTCCCCACCCTACACCCCCCTCCACCTCCCCACCATCCACCCCCCCTCCAATGCCATTTTCAACTTTGGCATTTAAAACAGGCAGGCGACCACCTTATACAATATTTCTCAGTCTCAGTAAATTCTTTTACTGTAATATCTATACTTTGACCTTTGTGTGTGCAACTTTAGGAGAAGGGACTATAACACAGTGTGAAACTTCCCAGACGCTTCCAGAGCCTTCCAGAGAGTCTCCTGTGTGTGTGAAAGCCCCACAGAAAGCCCCGGCCAACACAAGGGTGTGGTGAACGTTGTCTCCTGTCTGTGAGAAAGCTCGGCCTAAAAGCCCCGTCAACCACGAGGTTGTGATAAACATGTGCTGGGGGCACATTTGGACCCAGACACGTCGACCCGGGTGCAGGTGAAGTAGAAACACAGCTGAGGCAGACAGACCTGCTTTGTCTCTGACTGTCTGTCTGAGTTCAGACACGGAAAGCAGATGTGCAGAATCTCAACTAGGCCGTATGACTCAGCAGAATGAACCCAGAACACAGAATGAATCCAGAACCCAGGCCTCTTATGCTACAACTGTCTCCATGTGTCTCTCCATCCACACATAACTCCTCCCCTCCCTCCCTCCATCAGTGTGCGGTTAACCCGGACACACTCTTCGGCGGGCCTGGACTTGTGGTGAGACCCAGCCGCCCGTGTCCCCTCCGCACGTCAACCCCTCACTCCTCGATGCCAAGATGGCTGTCGGGGATGAGTGCTGACAGCAGGAACGAGGGACGACCGCAGCATACCACATCAGTGATGGGGTGAAGACACAGTCTCCGTCTCACACACCACAACAGACAGATCAGCAGCAGGGCCTGTAGCACTGCTGGGGGACACGTCTACACCGCTACACACACTTCCATAACACCACACTCGACAAGATCAGTGCTTCACGCAAAGGCAAATTTAATATAAGAGTTTAATAACTTAGATTCACTAAATTGGCATTACAGCTTTGGCAGGGATTAAAGTAAATGTCTTCATATCCAGATTTAAATTACTCAGCTCATCATTAAGACTTTAATGTACCGGGATCACACGCCATACAACACCAGTGAAACAAGCACAGTAGATTCAGACACAGATGAATGTTGAACTAAACTGCTCTTCACTACAAATCCTTTCCTAGGCCTGCAGAAAACGCTGAGTGTTTAGAGTGGTTGGAGTATTTGGAGTGTTTACTTTCACGTGATGTTTTCTGCTAGGCGTAGTAAATTCCAGAAATACTGCACTTTATGTATGGAGGTTAAAAATCATTCTTCATACACACACACACACACACACACACACACACGAAAGGCATGCATAAACAGGTAGGAAGAACTTCTCAGGCTTGAAGACACAATGTGCATTTAAAGTGTTTCGGGCATCTCGTTCTCGTCAGGCTGACAGAAGGCAGGAGCAGGCATGATTTACAGTGAAGGATCAGTTCAACTGGAAGTGTCAGAATTGTACACCCACAGAAGGCATTCAGATGCCCATAGGAAAGACATCTGCTGACAGGAAAGGCAGACAGATAAGGTTAGACTGTCTGTTCCAACACTACCTGTAGGTAAAGTAGACAGATGTCCATATGGACATGAACGCGAGGGAAATATTTCAGGAACTACTCCCTAAAAACGTCTGGCTGGCATTCAAAGGACAGGAGTTCTAAAATGTGAAAAATAACTTCTTGTTGGATGTAGTTTAATTGAAGCCCATTCAAAGGTAATGTTTTCCCTGAATAAACACAACACAAAAGTTTTTTCATTGAAGACAAAGGTCTTTTAAGTAAATGCAACTGGTGTATTTGGTGTACATGAGGAGTCAGGGGAGGATGAGGGTGTTCAATACCTTCAGCTTGTGCAGAAACACCCTGAGAGGAGAATGTGATAGACAGGACAAAGATCCACACAGAGCAATAATCCATGCTGTCTCTCTCTCTTCTCCTCCGTTTCTCTTCTCTCTCTCTCTCTTTCTCTCTCTCTCTCTCTCTCTCTCTCTCTCTCTCTCTCTCTTATCTCAGCTCTTGCAGCAATTTCTCTCTGGCCTGATATCCTGTGATGATGTCCAGCGTCACATTTTTCAGCTGTGTCTCTTGTGCTCTTTTATCTAACAGAGAGAGAGAGAGAGAGGGAGAGAGAGAGGGAGAGAGGGAGAGGAACTGATCAATATCGGAATGCGATATATAGAGAAACACTTTCAAATATCAGGTCATGTGTATCTGATGTTCTCTGAGTGTAATCTCAAACAATTATATCATATTTAGCCTCCTGGGCAACACACTGCGCGTCTCGGCCTGACACCAGTGGGCCAACAGAGCAGACCAGAGGGGCAATAGTCACGTTTGAAAAACATCACACCCAAAAATTCAACAGCAAAAAGTTAGATACAGATATGAAACCAGTTTTTAGTAAATAATGAAAATATTTTAATGGGTTTTTTTATTGTCATTTAATTTGTGCTGTCCTGTAAAATTCGTCACACCCCTCTATTATATAAGTATTCCATATATTTAACTGATGTGTCCGTGGATGACTGAACATAGGTATATGAGTAGGGAGAGCAGTGAAATTCAACACACCAGTGTTCATTTTACTGGGTTCTCATGTAACGCTGATAATAAACTGAAGCTACACGTACATACCTGTTTTCCAACTATGGCCTGTTTCATGCACTTTCCTGTTAGATACTGTGCATATGATTCAAAGCTCCGACAAGTGAATAGGTTTAAAATGTCTGTGCAGTAGTATGTAGTATGTAATGTCTGTGCAGTAGTATGTAGTATGTAATGTCTGCGCAGTAGTATGTAATGTCTGCGCAGTAATCTACTGATGTGTAAATGCTGCATTTCTCAAAACCTGAACCTAAGAAGTCACAAAAGCCAGAGACCTGCTGGATTCTCCCTACCAAATGGGACAAGCCATCAGCAGATTAGAGATTGGCTGGCGGTATGAAGAACACGTAGAAGGAAGTTATCACCAGCAGCCCTGGTGCAGAATGGTGGAATCACTACATCCACCTGTCACCTCTTAATGAACCAGCTGCTTTCTTTGAACAGTAAAACATATTTAAGTTTGGTCATTATATATTCAGTGTTAATTAAGATAGGATAACATACTGTACGACTAATTCACACCTCCCACTCAGCTGTGTGTGTGTGTGTGTGTGTGTGTGTGTGTGTGTGTGTGTGTGTGTGTGTGTGTGTGTGTGTGTGTGTGTGTGTGTGTGTGTGTGTGTGTGTGTGTGTAATTAGGTGGGTATAGATATGTAATATAGAAGTATTCAATCTAGAAGTAGTCAATCTATATTCAGATTATTGTTCCACCTGGATGGATGGTAATTTTCCTTTTATATTTTAGGGAATGATTTTCAGGCTGGTGAGTGATGTGTCCCAAGGCTATATATGCTAATCAAGGTTACAGACAAGATTCTTTTAAAGGGCAGTGGATGAAGAAACTGTCCATCATAACTAACTGCTCAGGAGACGTCCCTCCCCAGCATTAAGGGTTAAATACTGAGACTCATCCATCATCCACACATCAGTAACATCAAACAAACATCAGTATCAAAGGAGAGCTGAGAAACCACAGCATGGACTTTTCCTTTTAGAAACCCAAATCCTACCCAGAGCAGGACATGAGATGACAGAGAGATGAAAAACAGAGACAGTGAACAGTGAGTCAACCTTAACACACAGCACCAGCAGAGACAGTGAACAGTGAATCAACCTTAACACACCGCACCAGCAGAGACAGTGAACAGTGAGTCAACCTTAACACACAGCACCAGCAGAGACAGTGAACAGTGAGTCAACCTTAACACACAGCACCAGCAGAGACAGTGAACAGTGAATCAACCTTAACACACAGCACCAGCAGAGACAGTGAACAGTGAGTCAACCTTAACACACAGTACCTGCAGACAGTGAACAGTGAGTCAACCTTAACACACAGCACCAGCATAATTAAACAGAAGGTGGATTCTGGCATTTAATTTTACAGATGGATACACTCATCTCTACAAAGATGATACGCAGAGACAGAGGAATATAAAAGTTGCCTGATTGTGTGTGTTAATACACACTTCATTAACACACACTGTCATCACATCACTCAAAGGTCTCCAGTGTGGGAACAAAACGGAACATGTTTTAATGGAGTGGCCTGGTCTAATGGTGCAGCACTGCGGCTTAACACGCCTGCCTCTCAACGCTATGGAAGATTGAAGGATTTCACATCCATTCAAAGGTTTGCAGATAACACATAGAGCAGGAGGGCGCCATGCCTTCACAAAGCCCTCCATCAGGAGCTGCTGCACGTAGAACCCTAGTATTGCTATGGCAACAACACAGCCTTTCAAACCAGAGCTAAAAGGGCACGGCTTGTAAAACCCCCTTTTACATTTATCACAGCCCTCAGTGACAAACCCAGAGCCACGATCAGCTCTAGCACTTTCTGGCATCAATAGTTAGAGTTGCTAACCATCCCACCCCACCCCCATCGGCTGGTTTCCAGACCACAGATGGTGCATGGTCCCCTGACAGGCATCAGCAGCATGACTGCAGGTGTCCGCATGCCCATACCGGTTACTATTAGCTCCACCCATGTAGTTTAAGCCCCTCCCCTGCATATGAAGCCACACCCCATGTCAGGTGGAAGGTCCCACCACCAGCTCCTGACTTGGCCTCTCACAGTGAGCTGTAGCAGGACCCATTAGGGTAAGAAGGGCAGAACCTTCCCCCGGTGCTCCTGAGGCCTACACGCTCCTGCCCAACACTGTTTTTAACTGAACGCACCAGAGAGGCTGATCACAAACACAAAATCATCATGATGTCACACTTAACAAAGGTGTGGCTCATATGTCTGTCACCATGATCAAACTGCAACCAAACGACTTCATAATGTTTGTAGTACACAGCCCAGCGTAATCTCCTAAGAACAGCCTGTCCCCCACTCAAAAGGCAAAGTCAGTGTGCTCTGGGTTAGAGGATAAAGGCTTTGAGGGGATTAAAAGGGACGACGAGTCCACCCGAGTTCCCATTTCTCCCTGGTTCTCGACCCCTTCGGTCTCTCCTGCTGCCTCTACAAGTCACCTCTGCATGTCAGCTTCTACTCCAGAATACCATTTTACTGCTTCATAAAGGATTATCCCAGTTGATGTGAAATTGGTTGTTAAACTCACACTTGCCAACATGCATTATTTAAATATGCGGGAGCCAGGTATTAATGCACATGCAAATACAAAAACACACACACACAAACTCTAGAGATAAGGTTACCATCATTAAACGTGTTTTGAACTGCACTAGATATTAAATTTATACATCCAAGCGAATCATTTTTTCATGAATGTCTTGAACACACCAACAGCCTGTCCACAGCGTTTCCCTCTCCTCCATTAATAATCATGTTTGTGCTCCTAAAGAGAGGCGGAGCAGGCCGCCCATTCCATCTAATGTCGACTCGTACTGCTCTGTGTGCTGTGTGGTCCAGTGTGGTCCAAGTCCCCGGGGTATTCGCTGTGTTCACGCTGTTCACACTGTTCATGGTTTTCGCTATGTTTGTGGTATTTGCTGTGTTCGCGGTATTTGCAGTATTCATGGTATTCACTATGTTCACGGTATTGGCTGTGTTCGCGGTATTCACGGTATTCACTGATTCTGTATTTGTGATATTCGTGGTATTTCTGGTGTTCACGGTATTCACTGTGTTCACAGTATTCGCTGTATCTGCAGCATTCATGGTATTTGCTGCTTGCGGTGTTCAGGGTATTTACTATATTCATGGTATTTGTGGTATTCACTGTATTTACTTTGTTCATGGCATTTACGGTATTCACAATGTTTGCAGAATTCACTGTGTTTACGGTATTTGCGATATTTATGGTTTTCTCAGTACTCACTGTGTTTATGGTATTCGCTGTTTTCGTGGTGTCTGTGGTATTCGCTGTGTTCATTGTGTCTATGGTATTTGCTGTGTTTGCAGTGTCTGTGGTATTCATTGTGTTTGCAGTGTCTGTGGTTTTCGCTGTGTTCTCAGTGTCTGTGGTATTCCCTGTGTTTTTGGTGTCTAGTATTCACTGTGTTTGCGGTGTCTGTGGTATTCGCTGTGTTTGCGGTGTCTGTGGTATTCGCTGTGTTTGCGGTGTCTGTGGTATTCGCTGTGTTTGCGGTGTCTGTGGTATTCGCTGTGTTTGCGGTGTCTGTGGTATTCGCTGTGTTTGTGGTGCCTGTGGTATTAACTGTGTTTGCAGAGTCTGTGGTATTTGCTGTGTTTGCAGAGTCTGTGGTATTTGCTGTGTTCGTGGTGTCTGTGGTATTAACTGTCTGTGGTATTTGCTGTGTTTGCAGAGTCTGTGGTATTTGCTGTGTTCGTGGTGTCTGTGGTATTAACTGTCTGTGGTATTTGCTGTGTTTGCAGAGTCTGTGGTATTTGCTGTGTTCGTGGTGTCTGTGGTATTTGCTGTGTTTGCAGAGTCTGTGGTATTTGCTGTGTTCGTGGTGTCTGTGGTATTCACTGTGTTTGGTGGAGCACTTTCACTAGCGTGGCAGCAGGAGATGCAGAGCGGGAGAGGGACTGAACCTGCACACTGACGGGAATTTGGCTCCACATTTACATTCTCGCGTGAAGCGTCAAATTACATCAGGGCTTACCTGAGTGTAGGGACTATTAATGAATAATTGAATGAATAAATAAAATATGGCACTGTGTACAGTATCTGTCAAAAATGTAGAAGCACCTGACTGAATGCATGATTGTATAAAGGTTTGTCACGTTGTATCTAAGACGAATATAAATAGTAAATCCTGATAACCAATGAATGAACTGACTTCAAAACTATAATAATAATAATAATAATAATACAATGAAGAAGATAAAAAATACAGTACAATAACATAATTACATTTATTTGCCATCTCAGGAAATAGTTTCCGCTCAGAACTCTCATCTCTTTCAGGTGCTCATAGGTGAGAATGTCTTCAGCATTAGAGAGGACAGCCTCATGACACTGGTTAAGAGAGTGTGGAAACCTGTCATCATAAATATTTAACATGGTATAATCAGATGTGTGTTATTTCAATGTTTTGATGCCTTCATTCTGTCTCTGAAACACAGAAACTGTTAATAGCGAACAGCGGTGTGTCTGGTCTTCAGAGTGGTGCTGTGTGTTTGAGAGGCAGGAACTCAGCTCCAGAGAGCAATGAAGATGTGCAGACACTCGCTGTGTGAAGGGCCCCAACCAGAGTGGCACAGGGCCAGGATAGTGTTGCCAGAGACGAGACAGGGCGAAGTAACAGCAGAGAGCTAGTAAAGAGGGAGAGGCAGCAAAGAGCTGAGGTCCCGCCGTCCTGGGCAGACTGCAGTGTTTTCAAACCAATCTCTCCACTCACCTCAGCCACCACACTCTTCCGGCTACAAGCGATGCAGTGGACCTGTATCAGACACTGAATCAGATGTTGAATCAGACACAGCTCTATAGGACCTGGTCGTGCGCCGGTGGAAATCCTGCAGCAAACACAGAAAACCTCCAGGCGGGGTATGCTCCAGCGACAGAGGTGCAAAAGTCCAAGAATCCTTCCAAAAATGAAGATATGCACACGCAAAAGTGTGTGTTCGCGTGTGTACTGTGTGTGAATGGCTACATGCCCGAGTGTGAGTGTGTGAGTGTGAATAAACTCAGAGGGTGTGTAGTTGTGCAGCAGCAGGTCTAACAGGCTGGCTGGTAGAATCCTGAAAGCGTGAGTCTGAGTGTGTGGAGGTGGAGAGAGAGAAAGCAGGTCTGGAGGGCGTAGATTTGTTCACTGGGTCCTTCAAGAAAGTATTCACCCCCCTTTTTCATCCATCCATCTTCTCTGCTTTCCCTGTGGAAGTCTGTAAGGCAAGAAGGAACGTAACTCCAGCTGCCCACGCTCTCCTTAGAGGGGCAGACGTGAAAACCCAAACTTTGCAGTGTGCTGGTCTCAACGGAAACCAGTGAAGAAGACACCACAGACTTGGTCTGTTAAACATCTTGCATATAAATCTTTTGTTAAAATCCTGTGAATGTTAAATGTGTATTAGAGAATGCTTCACAAATGTACCAAATTGAAAAAATGTATACAAAATATAACATTATTTACTTCAGAGGAATGTGTAACATCTAAAAATGATGGATTTGTGTTATTTTATGGTAAGAAAGTACTTTTCCACAGACCATACCAGGCGTGACAGTAAAATCTCAAGTGCTACTTTTAGTTAAATTAGTTAATGCTACATTAAGTTCCAGCCACTAAGCTGTGGAAACTCAATAAGGAAACAGTAAAGGACTTCAGCAGTAGCAGCTGTTCTGAGATCAGAGAGGTGGGCTGGTTCTACTGTGCACCGTCAACACACAGCTGTTCTGAGATCAGACATGTAATTCTACTGTGCACCCATAGCAAAGCGTCCAAAGGGGGAGTATGCACAAACATTCAAATTGATGAGTATAAGTAGTAGATATTTGACACAAACGAGTCATAAGATTGAGGCAGCCATGTTTAGAACGTGGGAGTGGCACCCGAGGTCAACTTTAATGGCCCGCTGGAATGCTGGGAGAGTTTATTGGTGCTTTGCAGCTGACACTCATGACACTCGATAAATTGAACAAGCCCAGTTCACACGTAAAGTTTAAAAAAAAGGGTTACGGTTAGTTGTCATCCCTGGATCAAAGGTCAAGCACAGGATCATCTGGAGATGGTCAGGAGAACTATGGCTGTGCAGATGTGCAATTCATCATGATATCCACTCAGTGATAAATGGTTGATTTGAGGTCTAAGGTCGTAAGATTACAGAATATGCACCAACATCCAAAGAAAATAATCATCATTATTGCTCTTGGATTGGGATTAGGAAGCTCTTTCCTCTGCCTGTAGTCATAGTGTGCAATGACAGCAAAGTCATATCTATCATCTGTCTGTCTTGTAAATCCTGAGTTAGACATGCACTGTTCCGGGTGTTTTCTGCGGGAACTCTCCGGGCTTGATGCGGTTTACGTCTTGTCCCGAAACAACAGCGCAACGTCGATGTAGCGCAGTGATTGAGTGCCGTGGTGATAGTTTGTCACTGCTGCTGAGTGAAAACTGTGAAGCAGGCAGACTGAGTAGCTGAGGAATTACAGAACCGTCAGCCTGGCCCACAGGTGTGTGGAGGCCTGCAAGGCAGTACAGAGTCTCTCTTTCATGTTTCAGGGCCTGTGGTGTAGCAGCTGCTACAGGGCTCCAGGAGGGACATAAATCCTCCTGCACTCGGTGATGTCTGTGGATAGAGGGTGAGTTGTCTTTGTGCATTATCTCTAGAAGGAGAGATGCAGACTAGGTGAAAGATCTTACATTGATAAGAGGCGAAGCAGGGGTGTCGTGATACACATTTCGGTGCTGGACCGTCATTACGGTTTTGCACACGCTGTTGTCCACAGAACATGCGGTGGTCCACGTGTGCAGATTGATGATCGATTGATGAATTGATGAAATCAAATTTCACAAGCGCGAGTTTCACACGGAGCCTTAAGCGAGTCAGCGGTGTGTGTTACGTTTAGTTCAGTCTCACCGACGTCCCACTGACTCAAACTGGTCAGTGCAAACGACAAACAGGTCCATGCTACAGCACAAGCAGCGATGCTACACCAAATCATCTGTTGTAGGTAGACCACATAAATTAAAGAAATAAACAAAAATGCAAAAGCAGACCGGACCTAAAACATGACTTTGTTGTATTTCTGAGACGATAGTCCTCGCAGAGCCCCAGAGCAGAAGAGGAAGGTTAAACCACGTTATGTATGTGGGTTAGCAAACAAATCTGGTAAAGGTAGTCCGCGCAGTCACGTTGTGAAACGGACTGTAGTGTTTGCCTGTAGAGAGGACAGGAGCAGTTCGGGCCCGTTTGGTGCGTCTTTCAAAAAACATCATCACTCAAACGGCAGTGTAGACGGCCATTGCTAATAGCCTGGAGATATATATTAGAGTGAGTGTTATTCACTAAATACTAATTTCTGAGTTACCTCCGAGTCCCCAATATTGTCAGTACAATCCTTATTAAAGCTTTGATGAAATTCAGGTTTAATGGAGAACAGAAAGTCACGCATACTGGGATCAGCGTATTTCAAGGGCACAGAAACACCACGGAGCCTCTCCCTGTCCTTTAGTCACTCTGTATTTATGGAAAGTCCTATCTGTGATGTATTAGAAACTCCAGGAGCGGCCAGATTCTCTACACGGTGCTGTAAAAACAACATCAGCATTATGGGTGATTTCACCTTCAGGTAAGCGTGACTTGTTTTAACAGGCTCGCTCAGCTCTCGCATCTCCTGTTCACCTCGCCCCTCCAGCTCCATGCATTTCCTCATCTCTCCCCTCATCTCTCTCTCTCTGTCTCTCTCTCTCCCCTCATCTCTCTCTCTCTCTGTCTCTCTCTCTCCCCTCATCTCTCTCTGTCTCTCTCTCTGTCTCTCCCCCTCATCTCTCTCTCTCTCTCTCTCTCTCTCTCTCTCCCTCCTCCACCCTTTATCGCTGAATCTCCATGTCTGATGTTTTGTATAAATTACCCCAGTGCAGTATATTATTAATATCATTACAGTCTCTTACACATTTCTGTTCCTATGCTCATCTCTCATTTCCCTGTAAACAGTCTTTACAGTTACTTTACATGTATGCATGCAGCACCCAAGCTGACATCAAAATGAATCAAATATCCTATTCACCACATACGGCGCTTTTACACACTTGAGTTTAAGTCTGAATAAGGATGTTCATTAATATTCTGTTTGGCACACAAGATCATTCAGAGAGTGACTCTGACTTCTTGGGTTTGGAGGGGGGCGGACTATAATTTGATGATGTGTAGATTTAATGTAACTCAGCAATCTTAATTATAAGTTCATTTTCTTTGCTTTGATGGCCCCATCACTTTGGTTATGAATCAAATATTCTGGCCTGGAGTTTTGCTACAGCTTGGCTTTAATTGTGTTTCTAATGTTGAATGAGTTCATGCACCGTGTTTAAATAATGTAGTTATCCAAGTTGGCTCTTGGGTAAAATGTATTGATTAATGTTACATAAACCTGCAAAATAGTTCATTTAAAGCTAGGTGTGTGTGTGTGTGTGTGTGTGTGTGTGTGTGTGTGTGTGTGTGTGTGTGTGTGTGTGTGTGTGTGTGTGTGATGTGAGACAATGTATTTAGTACACAAAATAAAAGCACACCAGATGAAGTTGTGTCATCAACACGACGAGACTGAGGAGAGAGGACCATCCTACTGCTGCTTCACAATGTGTACTGTTTCACTTCTGACTTCTGTTCTTACAGTTAGAGTGGAGAATCACCAAGGAGCACCATGAGAAGCCTTGCTATCATTTATGTGTGTGTGTGTGTGTGTGTGTGTGTGTGTGTGTGTGTGTGTGTGTGTGTGTGTGTGTGTGTGTGTGTGTGTGTGTGTGTGTGTGTGTGTGTGTGTGTGTGTGTGTGTGTGTGTGTGTGTGTGTGTGTGAGTAATGCAGCTAAATCCTGGCACATCTTACAGATTGTCTCACTCCAGGAATTCCAGAACTCTGTAACCCCTGGCAATCTGGATTCTGAACCAGGTCCACCACTCTGCCAATGCAAGTGTCTCTGGCACTGGGCCCATGCCAAGCTGTGCACACACACGCACACGCACACGCACGCACACACACACACACACACACACACACACACACACACACACACACACACACACACAAGAAAAAACAGACTAGCTACAGCACACTAAAGTAAGTGTCTTGTCTTGTTGAAGAGTTTGGTCATGATTAACCTTTCATTTATTCCCTGAAGATATCTAAGCATAATGAGTATTCAAGGCATGTGAGAGAGCTTGATGTAATGCAAAATCACCTGATGACACAAACATTAACTCACCACTGATAACACGAACACTAACTCACCATTGATAACACAAACACTAACTCACCACTGATAACACGAATACTAACTCACCACTGATAACACGAATACTAACTCACCACTGATAACACGAACACTAACTCATCATTGATAACACAAACACTAACTCACCACTGATAACACGAACACTAACTCACCACTGATAACACGAATACTAACTCACCACTGATAACAAGAATACTAACTGGCCACTGATAACACGAACACTAACTCACCACTGATAACACAAATACTAACTCACCACTGATAACACAAATACTAACTCACCACTGATAACACGAACACTAACTCACCACTGATAACACGAATACTAACTCACCACTGATAACACGAATACTAACTCACCATTGATAACACAAACACTAACTCACCATCACCACTGATAACACGAATACTAACTCACCACTGATAACACAAATACTAACTCACCACTGATAACACAAATACTAACTGGCCACTGATAACACAATTACTAACTGGCTACTGATAACACGAACACTAACTCACCACTGATAACGCGAATACTAACTCACCACTGATAACACAAATACTAACTGGCCACTGATAACACGAATACTAACTGGCCACTGATAATACGAACACAAACTCACCACTGATAACATGAACAGTAACTCACCACTGATACCACAAACACTAACTCACCACTGATAACACAAACACTAACTCAACACTGATAACACAAACACTCACTGGCCATTGATAACACGAATACAAACTCACCACTGATAACACGAACAATAACTCAACACTGAAAACACAAACAACTCGACATTGATAGCACGAACACTAACTGGCCATTGATAACATGAACAATAACAACACTGATAACACGAACACTAACTCACCACTGATAACACAAATACTAACTCACCATTGATAACATGAACAATAACAACACTGATAACACGAACAATAACTCACCACTGATAACACGAATACTAACTCACCATTGATAACACGAACAATAACTCAACACTGATAGCACGAACAATAACTCAACACTGATAACACGAACACTAACTCACCACTGATAACACAAATACTAACTCACCATTGATAACATGAACAATAACTCAACACTGATAACACGAACAATAACTCACCACTGATAACACGAATACTAACTCACCATTGATAACACGAACAATAACTCAACACTGATAGCACGAACAATAACTCAACACTGATGGGTTTCTTCGTGCTGCAGTGGTGCTTGTATACATGGCTGACAGAGCGGACGGGCACCTCATTCAGTTCTGCACCAGATGTCCATCCATTCTGATCTTAATTCTCCACGGGAGAGGTGGGGGTTCAAGGAATGTCAGAATATCAACACTCTGACTGACAATGCAATGAGGAGAAGAGGTAGTCAATCTGTAAAATACACCGGTCCATACACATACTGTATGTGTGTGTGTAAGTGGATGAATGGGGTAGAATGGGGGATACACACTGTACTGTAGTTCAGCTCATGTATGTTTAAGAGGTTACGACTCCAGCAGTATTGGACTGCTGCGACTCAGGCATAAACTATACTGGATACTAGAGGTGTATTCAACTAAGGATTTTCATAGTCGAATCTGATTCGTCAGATTTTCCCTTTAGACAACTAATAGTCGAATAATAGTAGAGCACCTTAAACGGGATCCCGTTCTCATTCAGGACTTTTTTCCACTTCAAAGTAAAAACCTAAAACACTCAGATAAATGAATAAACATGTTGGCTTTATTCAGCTTTTATTTATTTATTATTCATTTTTTAATGAAACGTTAGAGAACATTAACCGTCAGTGTGCAGTGCGCATATCGAACTGTCAGACAGGCACTGTGCAAAATGTCAAAAATATTTTAAATAAAATATGCCTGCCTGAAAAAGAAAAAAAAATTGCCACACAACAGCAAAACAATTATAAGGAAAGGTTCAAGTAACGGGGTTTAAAAAGCAAACAACAAAAAATGTTTATAGGCCTACTCGCCGAGACGCACCGCGACGAGTAGACACGACCGTTTTTTTTTCGCCTTACGCGTTTTAAATGGTATGCCATGTTGGTTGTTGTCATGCAAAATGAAAGACGTTGATGACATAACTTGCACTTTACTTTGTTTGATTCATCTTTATCTTTTTCAAAATACTTTTGAAGTTTTTTTAGTAGCCATTATAATCTCGGCAGATGCTGACTATCCTGTAGCGTGTTCAACTCCGCTCATTTGGATTGTACAACAGCAGGGTGTGATTTATTAATGTGTAGTAAAGAAGATGCCTATTGTTTATGCGCACACATCATTTAAAAATATTTATTAACAGAAATTAGGATGATTTTATTTGACAAAAGGCTATATATAACAAAAACAAAGACATTTCATGTAACACCTAATGCTTAGCAGCATCCTTGGGCACCCCCATGCAGTTAGAATGGTACATTCGACTATGACATTCATAGTCGACTAGGGGGTATAGTCGACTATAGTCGAGTCAGCGACTATTGCAGGTCACCCTGGATACTAGATCAGTAGACTACTAAATAGAGCAGCGCACAGTTGCATTAGAGAAGGAAGGAAATATTCTCTTCAATTGAAAACAAGCTTAAACCACGAGTACAGACAAGTTCTACATTTTCCCAAATCTGAGCAGTATAGCTTTATCTACACACACACACACACACACACACACACACACACACACACACACACACACACACACACACACACACACACACACACACACACACACACACACACACACACACACACACACACACACACACCCACCCACCCACCCACCCACCCCTGGTTTGTAAATGTGTTACTGTGTTCAGCAAGCCCTACCTGAGGAGCAGCCATGTCTCCATGAGGTCCTGCTGTGCATCTGCACCTTGCAGCGACTCATCCTGCTCTGGCCATGAGCTCTGAACGTCCACCAGCGTTCCTCTAATTCATGCAGGGCTTTCTGAAGTCATCCTTGACCTCACTATATACGCACTATGGGGTCTTGAGATGGTCAGCCATTGGTCCAGGAAGGGGATATGATGTCATCAGATGGTCACCTACTGACAGGAGGAATGAGGTCACAGGGCTGGTGGACAGGAACTTGCTCTTAACGGTGTCCTGCGGATGACATTGGTTTAACTCTTGATGCTGGCCATTCATTTTAACCCTATATTGTTTTAAACCTCTAGAACTTTATGGGGTGGTTTCCCAGACAGGGTTTAACTTAAGCCAGGACCAGGCCTTAATCTGGAGTAGTTAATCATGTCTTTAAAAAAGGCTTTCTGAAACACAGATTAACTACTGATTACTAACACCTGGACTATGGAGTCCTGAATTAAAGTAAACAAGCTTGATTTAAAACCACCTGTGATAGTCTGAATTAGCTGGAGCAAAGTTGCCTATAAAACATGGAATGGACCTGGAAATGTGTAAAATAGCATTGTATAGCATAACTGGAGAGTCAGATACAAGTAAAACTATGGCTGCAGAGAAGAGACTCCGATCAAAAAACTTTACTGAGCATGAGAAAACTCTGTTAAAGCAAATAGTTTCAAGACACCCGGTTATTGAAGATAAACAACACACATCAGCTGCGGAATCAAAGAAAAGGAATGCCTGGAAATCTATTTGCAATGAATTTAATGCAAATGAACACACATCTACAAGAACATTACAACAACTCCAAGTAAGAATAATTGGCTTTATTAGGTTTCTCTTTTGTGAAATGAGTGAGTTGACATAAGTTACTTTATACAGGTTTTGTGGAAGAATATAAAAATAAGCCTCAAAAAGACTGCTGCTGAAGCCAGAAGAGAGAGGTTTAAGACTGGTGGGGGGGCTGCACATAAAGATCCTGACCAGGTGGATGAGTTACTGACAGGAATAATGGAGAGTCAGCAACCTTTGGAGAACATACCAGATGATGACCATTTAGACAGTTCAGATGATGGATCTCAGGCACCTACTTTGGGTAAATTAATTCAGTTCATCTTGTCTTTTATTTATAACATTTAAAACTGTATTTGTGTCAGTGTCATGTAATCTGCATTTATTTGAACTGTTCTGGTTTCAAGGAGAAGGTCACATGGACAGAACTGAAGTGGAGTTGCAAAGTAGTTTACCCTCCACATCCTCAACAACATGTGTGGCAGCGTCTGCCAGTAGGCCTACTGGTCAGTACAACAAAAGGCTCACTATCCATGAACGGCTGGCAAATGAATTTCATGAACATAAGTTAAATTATCTTAAGGAGGAGCATGAAATGAAAATGAAGATCCTACAAGTAGAACTGGAAATGAAGATGAAGGAGAGAGACATGCAAGTGTCTCAAATGCCACAGTAGTACATAAATCTATAAAATAAATGATATGTTGGATGTAATGGTTATTTCTGTAATGCACCAAACAAAATGTACACATTTACTTTGAAATAAAAATTTATTAACTCATTACATGTGAAATGTATATAATTTGAGCAGAAGTTAAAAAAAAGTATAATGTTGAGAATATCTACTTAAAGTGGCACAGTGCAAATGCATCTCTGTATGCAAGTCCTTCTCTGGCGTCTGCTGGAAATGGTGGTACATCTGGATTGTCATCCTCTTCAATTGGAGGATCAGGGCATCCACGCTGTTTCAGGTAGTTGTGTAGAACAGCTGTTGCAATGATGACAATGCAGCATCTTCTTGGCTTGAACCTGAGTGTTTTTCGAAGGCACTGAAAACGACTCTTCCAAATTCCAAACATGCGCTCTATTAGACCCCTAGTGCGCATGTGAGCCTGGTTGTAGCGCCACTGCTCAGCTGTTGCTGGATGCAAGTATGACGTAAACAAAAAATTCTTCTGGGCGTACCCACTGTCACCAAGCAATATTCCGTTGTGTACTCCTCTTTCAAATTGAGCATACAGAGATGAGTTAAGAAAAATACGGGAATCATGAGTAGCACCTTTCCAACGTGCAACAATGTTTGAAAACAGTAATTGGGGAGTGCATACACCTTGGACATTTATGGAAAACCAATTCTTGCGGTTCCTGTATTCCTCAGCATCTGGAGTAGATGGGCATTTTATGGGAATATGGGTTCCATCTATGCAGCCTATGACTCCTGGAAAGTGCCCATATTCATAGAAATGTACTTTTTCTATGGAAATTTATGTACTGTCCTCTTAGGTCACAAATGGCTCTGCATACTCTGTGAATGACTTTACATACTGTTGGTTCACTAACACCAACTAAATCCCCAGTTTCTCGATGAAAGGTGCCACATGCCAAGAACCTTAAAGTCAAGAGCACTTGGAGACGAACAGGTAAAGGCCGTCCTCGCTGAGTCACAGATGAAAGCTTGTGTTCCAACAATGAGATAATCTCCATGGCATCTATTTTATACATTCTAAAACGATCTCTGAAACTAATGTCATCAAAATGTTGAAATGGGTCACTTCTGTCAGCAAGAACATATCTAGCTGGTGGTACTCTTTGGTCTTCATTGACATAGTCCAAGTAATCCATGTGTCTTCTTTGACAAACAACATTAATCTGAAGTTAAACATGCCTCCTGTCAGGTTTAATTTAAACCTCAATTTAGTCCTGCATTAGCACTAATCTTCCTTCAAGAAATGAGATTACATAATTCAGAATTAGACTAAATGTAGGACTATTTTGAGCCATGACTAAGAAAGCATATTTCTGTTACTCTGAGTTAAAAGGCCAATTTAGTCTAGGACTAGGCTTAATCTCTGTCTGGGAAACCGCCCCTATATGATCATCTAAGAAATACATTAACAGTAAGTAAGAAATCTTACGTAATGCTGAAAAAACTTCTCTAATATATATACGAAAAATATCGTATCTAATATCGTATGGAGTAGACAACTGAAATATGTTGTTGTCTGGCTGTGCTGTTTGTTTCAGTGGTCTAGTTCTGAACGTCAGCAGATCGTCTGACTACTACTACCCAGGATTCACAGGAGCACTGACTGCAGTCTTCTTCATGAGAAGAAACATTATAGCACATCAGCATGAGGTCTCACAAGGACTTCTTGCTAAACTCATTGTTAAGGAGAATGCTAGAAAGTGAAGTTCTGTGTTTTCAAAAATACAGATTAGAAAATGTTTGTGTTCCACCTGGTCTTTGTCAGGGAATCTCTCTACATGGATTTCTGCTGTTGTGTCATGTGCAAAAATCTGCAGTGTGTGACGTTTTACAGATTTTAACTAATGACCAAATATTACATTCAACAGCAGTCCACTGATTGGTTCACAAGCTGTTCATGACCCGCAATCCTAAACAGATTGCCCTGTGGCACAAAAGTGATACACTGCCAGGTGAAGACCCAGGGTGAGATCAAACTACGCTTAAAATTTAGAGGGGAGAGGGAGGCCCATGAGGAGGTGAGAGCGGAGAGCGAGGCCCATGAGGAGGTGAGAGCGGAGAGCGAGGCCCGTGAGGAGGTGAGAGCGGAGAGCGAGGCCCGTGAGGAGGTGAGAGCGGAGAGCGAGGCCCGTGAGGAGGTGAGAGCGGAGAGCGAGGCCCGTGAGGAGGTGAGAGCGGAGAGCGAGGCCCGTGAGAGGGGAGAGCGAGGCTCGTGAGGAGGGGAGAACCGTGGCTTGGATGAATGACTCAGGTCAATACGAGACATCCGCAGGGTTAATGGGTTTACATGCTTGTCTAAACAGGAATATTTCAGTGGTTGGTATGGTAGCATCTACACAATCTGTTCAAACCCTGACTGTCACTGACAACCTTCAGTGTTAGCACCACGCTACATAATGGATCTTTGGACTGTAGCTGTCAGCTACTGTTTATAGTGTTGTTGACCTATGACAGCCACATGCCTATAGATCATGGGGTGAAGAAGGTTAAAGTGACAGTTCACAGTAATTTGTAGTGCTGCTGATTCCCCAAGATTATACCTTCAGAAGTTAATTAAAACACTGCACCAAACCGCAGTTACCAGCCCAAGATTCACTGGGAATCCCTGATAGCTCCACAGATGTGTCTTTAGCTAGGTTGGTCCAAGTAAAGGAACCTGTTACAATAGGTCATTAATAATAATGAATAAATTAATAATGTTTAATAATTAATAGTTAAAGGATAGGACTGAAGAAATGTGACTTATTTGGAGAGATGGAGAGACAAAAGGGAGGAGGAGGAGTATTAGTACTTTGTTTGCAGCTACAAACAAAAATGTAAATGCGGTGTTTGTAATTCTCTACAGAGGACGCCATTCATTTTTCATGTGTCACTTGTACAGAACTCGTGTGGCGTGTGATTCTGTCTGTGAAACAAGTCGACCAGACCTAAGACCTCCATTCTAAAATATAACAATGCTGTGGAGGTGACCATCTTTTCCCTTGGAAGGGTTTGGCTCAAACTGAACTAATATTCAGAGACTAAACTACCCCGTATACATCAGTATTACAAGTGAAACGACCATGTGTTGACCATGTGATGATTTGCAAGTTTACAGGATACCACTCATAGTGAAGGTTTAGATTCATCCTGGGGGACAAGACAGTGTTTATCATGTACATTATATTAATCGGTGCAATTACAATCCATTAACACTACATTACTCAAAGTGATGCTTTTAATTAAAAGTCTCACAGCATCCACACACACTGCAAAGACTCACTGCACTAATTTTCTCCAATTCTCTAATTAAAAAGAGAAAAAGAAACTCTGACAGGTCATTCATCTGCATACAGTCTAGAAGCTTCTTTTCTTTCCTCCAGCCATACAGAAGGTGGACTGAGGGTCTGAAGATCTGATAGACAACACAGCCCCATCAGGAAAACCAAACAGACACGTCTGTAATCTGGAATGAGTCTTTCATACTATTATGGTCTGTCAATCTTTACCAATCTCGTGTTCTCGTCACATGACTTACAGGAAGTCGGGTGCAGTCCTTCCTCTTGTCTAAATATTTGTTCTGATGATTCAACTCCAAAAATGTCCCTGAACATATTAGTTATTTTAGTTAAGTTAAATTAGTTATTTGTTAAGCTATATTATTTAAGTTATGTTAGTTATGTTGGTCAGCCGTTACCTCACATAACCATGCGTGAATGTGTTATGGGGGTTAGGAGGAGACGTTGACTTCAATTATAAGGTTATAATTCTGGGTTGATAGCATGAAAATGTGGGATATGTGGAGTTTATATGAGATGTGTTCACACACACACACACACACACACACACACGTGTTGACACATCTCACACATATATAAAAATATATATTTTAGATTTCATAAAAAATATCAATACATTTTCTTAATAAACTGAACAAAACTTTCAGTTCATTGTGCAATTTTATCTGTTACACTTCAAGGATTACAAAAGCACCCTCGTCTTCAAACACACGATTCCTGTGGCGGTTGACACGGATCAGTGAGCTGACAACAGCTTGACCTTTGGCTCCAATACAGCGGGCTCACACTGCAGGTGTGTGCATGTCCAAGACTGACAAAGACTATGTCAATAAGCTGACATTTTCCCTATGATTCAGTGGCAGAGGTTAATGGCTGTAGTATGATTTTTGTAGTTTATTCTTAAAATAAAACATCTCATATTTTCCCAGAGTCGGACACATCTGGTGTATTTGACTTGAGAGATCTGTAAAGTTACCCCATCCAGACGTACGTTGGCGTGCTCGTAAACGTTCTCCTTCAGGATCTGTGGAGCCATAAGTTCTCCACATGCTGTTCTTGTCTTCCGGTCTGAGAAGAGGTGCAGCCCTTAGCAACATGTTGAGGAGAGTTAGGACGTTACTGTAATGTAATTTAAGATTAGGGATCATTTACTAATATATCATTTATATTAGTATAATAATTTAATAATATTAACTATGTTAATAACAATAATGATTTATAGTAATAAATCCATTATTATAATATAATTAATTTGGAAAACTGCCTTGACAAGTGCATTAAAACAAAAATGATTAATTGTAAAAAAGCTCTATCCACAGCAGTGTGAGGCTCTGATAATCTCACCTTTCACTGATAAATAACATAACGATGATATAACTTGAAATGAAAAAGATGTTTATATTTCAGCATTAGAATTAGCTGAGATAAACTATTCTGACTGGATACTAGAGCAGTAGACTATATTAAACTATTCTGATTGGAGCAGACTATAACAGTAAACTATAGGAAGCTATTCTGATTGGAGCAGACTAAAACAGTAAACTATAGGAGGCTATTCTGATTGGAGCAGACTATAACAGTAAACTATAGGAAGCTATTCTGATTGGAGCAGACTAAAACAGTAAACTATAGGAAGCTATTCTGATTGGAGCAGACTAAAACAGTAAACTATAGGAAGCTATTCTGATTGGAGCACATTGTAACATTATAAGGAGAAGCAGAGTGTCTCAGTTTCCTTTTTTCTTCTGGACAAAGTGAGGGTGGTATAAGACACACTGTAAGTTTTCTGGCCACTGCAACGTCTTATGGCCTGAAGGTACGATACTGACAGACACCCAGGTGTGTGTGTCTGTTCACACACACACACACACACACACACACACACACACACACACACACACACACACACACACACACACACACACACACACACACACACACACACACACACACACACACACACACACACCTGCCTGTCTGTCAGACAAATACCCAAATATGACAGTCAACATGTTCAGAGGTTCTCATTATAATTTAAAAAATCTTTGTAGGTACTGTAAGGTAACAGAGGGCTTCAACAAAACGTAGTTTATATATCACTTTTATTAGCTTGTTTGTGTTCATTTTATTGGAGTTTCATTGTGGGCTAAGAAATCTCTCCAATAAATGGGCTTTGAGCTCAGATTATCTTAAAATGAAAATTTTTCCATATCCATTTTTACACTATTATTCAGTATCTTTTTTTAGTTAGTCACTTCACTGATCTCATATCAGCTGCCAGGCTCTCCGATAACTCACACACTCCAGTGAAGGAGGTCAGCTGGGTGAACTGGATCAGTATATATGGGTGATAAATGAATGCTCATATTCTGATTTTTTTCTACTTTTGTTCTATTTAACAGACTTTAAATCAGCTTTAGATCAAAACTGTGTAATGACATTAGTATTTCATCAGTTCATTAAGCATACTGTATTAACTTCTGTTCAAGACACCACTTTTGACATCTGTGTCTTTGGCCAAGGTCTAACACATCAAGGCCTGGGCCCAGAATCAGCAGCTTTGCGTCCAGACGGGATGGGCGGCAGTACGGGCTTCGCCTTGGAGCCTGGCCGGCCAGGTGAGGTGGCCAGCGTCGGAGACACCTGATCGGGGTCGGGACGGGGAGCATCTGGGGTCAGACCTGACTCCACTGAATCTACAGGGAAAGAGTGAGCAGTTACACATGCAAAGAGCCAAACAAGTCTAGTTCAGCTAATGACTTCATGGATGTTTAGGGGGACGGATGGAAGGCAGAGTGTGTGGGTTGAAGGTGACGGTAGGAAGTTGCTCTCCTGGAGGAGGTTAGACATCCTGACTCTGGAGGGGCGTGGGCAAGAGTAAATATCTTCAAACACAGTGTTGT
This sequence comes from Brachyhypopomus gauderio, assembly GCF_052324685.1. Classification (NCBI taxonomy): domain Eukaryota; kingdom Metazoa; phylum Chordata; class Actinopteri; order Gymnotiformes; family Hypopomidae; genus Brachyhypopomus; species Brachyhypopomus gauderio. Next base: position 8,468,279 of record NC_135215.1, on the reverse strand, counting down.
GACTGACATAAAGATGTTCCATCCACATGTATATTTGACATACCTATATACATTGTTTATGTAAATAAACAAGCTGGCCGGATGTTAGATGCGCCCAGAAGCGGACCTGCTCCTCGTACCTTTGAGTGATTCCAGGTTTTGCCCCAACAAGGACCCATCCAAAGGCTCCACCCTTGGGCCTGACCCCACATCCAAGGCCTCAGCTGGGCTTCCCACAGAGCGAACCCCTGCTGAGCCTTGCAAGGACAGGCCAGAACTGGCACGAGATTCCTCTGAGCTGGTGTGGGGGGGCGAGAGAGAGAAGTATGCATACATTATTAATCTGATGTATCAGTAGCGTAGCAATTCTGCTCCTGACACTCAGTGAGGAACATAGTGATAAGAGCTAATAACCAAAACCTGCACCTTTAATGCGCTGTTACCGTATGCCTTGAGACAGCAGTACGTTAATCATTGATTCATTATTAATAGAGTTAATTTACTGGAGTCTCAAAGCATACATGCTATAGAGGCAAGTTTCAGAACATTTCTAATTAAACAATTAATAACAAGGGTCAATCAACAGCACTGTAGGAACAACTTCAACTTCAGAGCCAGTTTACAGCCAGTAAACATAATCAAATAAGTTCCAATATAATAATTATTGGACGCTCTGGACTCTTCTTAACAGAGTACATCAGTGCTGTTATCCCTGGGTAATGTAAAATATCCCTGGTGTCACGGTGAGGCGGCCCCCTACCGGCCGCCTCTGTCCACAGCGGCTGTTGTTGTTGTTGTTTGGTGACGTCATGTGCGTCCCTCAGGTGGGCGGAGCCCGTGATCCGTCTCACCTGAGGGTCGTTTGTTTGCCTATATATGTCTTGTCTTTGTACCAGTTGACCGCTGGTCATTATATCCTTAATTTGGAGATATTGCACGGGTTTTAGGTTTGCACACTTTCTATTAAACCATCCTTTTTCCCTGAGACTTGGCGTGATCGCTTCCTTTTAGTTGCTCACCCCTGCCCGTCACAGAATGACCAGCCACCCTTCGGAAGCCGCCGAGTCTCTTTTTCTTTCTCCTTGGTTCGTGGTCATGTCTCGTGGTAAGTGTTTGTCTGCGTGGTGTTTTGTGAAGAGTTCCGCCATGCTTTTGTGTTGTGTGTGTGTGGCACGGCGAGGACCAGGGCAGTCTCCCTGGGTATGCTCTTCGTCTTGTGTGGTGTCTGTGTATGTATGAATGGTAACGTTGGTCAGTGTGCGTCGCTCGTTTGTGTTTGTGTTGAATGTTTCATGTGTGACGCGGGTACCGCTCATCACCGTCGCCTCGCTCCCCCGTCGTCTTGTGTTTAATGTGGGGGAGCGACTGCGAACCTGAGCGGCGCGTCAGTGTCTATCGAGCGTGCACGTATGGATCCCGTTCCGTTCGTTGTTTGTGCACAGTTTTGTTTGTCTAGTATTTGCGTGTGTGTTTTGTCCTAGCGTGTTGTCAACTGTTACATGTAATTCCACGCATGCTCCTCCCCTTAAATGTGTGTTTGGGGGGGGACCGGCTGTGGTCCCATGCCACTGGGTATGGCACGGAGGGCGTCTGAGGCGCGTTTGTGTTTTATGTTGGTGTGTGTTTGGGTGTGTGTTTGGGTGTGTGTGTGTGTGTGTGTGTATGTGTGTTTTCTGTGCAGGTGCTTCCCCTTGGCGGTGTTGTGGTGTTCCTGGACCTTGTGGGGGTCTCCACCTGGCAGGAGCCCCCTTGTGTTGTGGGGTGACCGGAGCCTGGTCAGGAAGAGCCCCTCCCTAGAGGGCTGGGGCCCCCAGATGTTTGGGGACCATGGGGCTCCGGTCTGAGAAGCTCCTGCTGGAGATGGAGATCCTCCCTCCTGCCCGGCGTGACCAAGAGGCCCTTGGGGCTGCTCCCTAGCCCGCGTCGGGGGTGCTCTGGGCCTCGGTCTCTGGCGCTCCTGGGTTGGGTGGAGGAGTCCACCGTGCGATGAGGGGCCCCGGGAGGGGTTGGCTCCCCAGGAGGCTGGGGTGACCCCTAGCCAAGGGCCGGGGTCAGCTCTGGGAGGAGGTAGGTCCAGGAGGAGAAGTAGCCACGCCTCGGGGAGGTAACCTGCACCCACACACACACTAAGGACGACAAAGGAGTCGTAGCGCCTCGTCCGCACACCCTTGGGGCTCTCTGGCTAAACGCCGGTTAGGGCGTGAGGGCCCTGTGACCGACTGGGGCGTGGTTTTGTGTTGTTAACGGCCCGGTCGGTCCAGGGTCCCGCCCGGGGAGGCGAGCTGTGTAATGTGTGTTTTTGTGTTTCAGCTCCCGGACTCAGGAGGTGTCCATGCCTGTCCCTGCCTTCCTGCCCCTTCGTGTTTTGTGTGCAGCCGCTGTGTGCCACACACCCAGTGGAGGGGAGTGCGGCTTGGTGGGGGGGTCTGTCACGGTGAGGCGGCCCCCTACCGGCCGCCTCTGTCCACAGCGGCTGTTGTTGTTGTTGTTTGGTGACGTCATGTGCGTCCCTCAGGTGGGCGGAGCCCGTGATCCGTCTCACCTGAGGGTCGTTTCTTTGCCTATATATGTCTTGTCTTTGTACCAGTTGACCGCTGGTCATTATATCCTTAATTTGGAGATATTGCACGGGTTTTAGGTTTGCACACTTTCTATTAAACCATCCTTTTTCCCTGAGACTTGGCGTGATCGCTTCCTTTTAGTTGCTCACCCCTGCCCGTCACACCTGGGTAGTTGTGAAATACTATATATACTATATTATATATATATATATACTATATTACACCTGGGTAATGTGAAATACTCCTGGGTAATGTAAAATATCCCTGAGATAAAAATACACATGGATAAAATATCCATGGGTAATGTAAAAAATATATGGGTAATATAAAATATCCATGGGTAATGTAAAATATATATGGGTAATATAAAATATCTATGGGTAATGTAAAATATATATGGGTAATATAAAATATCCATGGGTAATGTAAAATACCCCTTGGTAATGTAAAACACCCCTTGGTAATGTATATATGCTGCAGCTGTGATATCCCCGGCATGTTTACACCACTTAAGCAGGCAAAGAAGACCAGCACGGGACCTCAGCCATAAATCTAGATGAATGAGTGTGAAGACCCACCCACAACCACAAAGGCACATGGGTAAGCAAGACCCGCTGGAACCTTAGCCAGAACCAGAAAGACCCGGCCCAGCATGCAAGCACAGACGCGTAAAACACACAGTGAAGAAACTGCCGCTGTGCCTCTGAATGTGCTTCAGCGGAGGAGGAAACTGCACTGAGTGGAGGTGTGTAAGAGAGACAGCATGTGGGACTCAGGAGGGAGCGGAGGGAGACAGGATGTGTGTGCTGGCAGGTCGGAGGTCAGAGGTCAGGCTGTGGGTGATATACCTGCTGTCGTCACTCCGGTCAGGTAGAGGGCAGCCAACGGTGGGCGTCAGGGTGGAAGAGAGGCCAGGCTTTGTCTGAGGGGCTGACAACGAGGGAGCAGTGTGTGCGTACCTGTTAAACACACACACACACACACAAGTTTAAATCCAGATCACTTTGTGGTCTTTTCAGTATGACACAAGAGTTTTTCGTGTTCTGGAGAAATAACCCAAGCTTGCCCTGCGATATATACCCTCACTACAGTTAATAAATACAGACAGATGTGTGTCAAACAGTCAAAAATCCTGAAACATACGCAGGGTTACATGTCCAATCAGAAAAGACTAGACAGCCAATAGTCAGACTCATAATAAAAATAAAGAACTATCCTGTTTTAAATAGCGCCCTCTGCTGTTTCTTACATGGATCTCCTTGCCCTAAGAGGGTAACACTCAGGATAAGGCTAGTCCCTAGCTAGGGTATGGCAATCTGAGTTAATATTTCTTTTCTTTTCTTTTTTCATGTAAAATCCGTGTCCTACAATGTAGGGCGCAGGTGTGGACTGACTGTGAGTGTACCTCTTAAAGAACTGTGTGTAGGCACCAGAACTCTTGCCCATCAGGGCTTCTGCAACCATCTGCTGTCTCCTGTGGACAGAAGCCAGTTCCTACCATGCAAGGAGAAAGAGTCAACTCTCAAAATGGTCTTAAAATGGTCAAATTCAGCCAAACTTAATCCTCTTTGGAAGAGCTACTGTGCATTTCCAAAGGGAGGCTACAGAAACACACTGCACTGGTTGGAACCATCAGTATGTAGAACTTTCTTCTGCGTTCATTCACTCCATACTTTGTTTTGTCCAGGACAAGAAACATGCTGTGACATGAAGTGGAGGAGTGTGTGTGTGTGTGTGTGTGTGTGTGTGTGTGTGTGTGTGTGTGTGTGTGTGTGTGTGTGTGTGTGTGTGTGTGTGTGTGTGTGTGTGTGTGTGTGTGTGTGTGTGTGTGTGTGTGGGATTCTCACACACCGCTGAGGTTCTTCCAACACTCCGACTGGCCTGAATTTTGTTCTTGAGGTTTCTGCTGTAGGACTCTGTGGCTTCTACATTTCCAGCTGTCTGACACTTACTAGTCATATCTAAAACAAATTCACACACACACACACACACACACACGCACACACGCACACACGCACACACACACACACGCACACACACACACACACACACACACACACACACACACACACACACACACACACCATGGCAGGTTTTACTTGTAGAGACATTGGACCAAATTCATAAATTCTACTGTCAGATTTAATGTGACATTAACAGCAAACAGCTCCGTGGTAACGTGTTTCCTCATTCATAAATGAGGATTACCACTGCATTTTACTGTCTGCATGATAAATGGTGCTACGCAGTCTAGCCTCATTTGCATATGATGTCAGTGATTCATAACAGAACACTGCTCTAGAGAAAAAGTGAGTGTGTTCAGCGGTAAATGTCTTGGGGAGAGGCCAGTGTGGGCTAGAGGACCTTCTCTCCAACAGCGTTCACACATGCAAATCAACCACGTTCTGCACACACACCCATCTAGATAACCCACACGTTTATTCCCAAGGCCCATTGGTGGTCTGAGTGAGCATGACGGCTGTGGTAGGCGTGCTTGGAGAGCAAGGACAGCCATGTGAGCAGGAGCTCAGAAAGCCATAAGGAAGGTGGTGCAGAGGAAGAAAAACAGATATTGACTGTGAAGAGACACAATTGTGCTACTCTGTCATGAATCTGAAGAAGCAGTGAAGACATCAACTCAATGCACCCTTGCAGGTCTCTATTGATTGAAAGATACATGACACCATGTGTTTTATTGTACCTGGAAGCCTGGTGTCTAGGGTTAGTCAGTCATGTGTCTCTTTGTGTCTCTGGTGCTGGTTTACCTGTAGGGGCGTGGTCAGGTATGGCTCTGGTGCTGGTTTACCTGTAGGGGCGGGGTCAGGTATGGCTCTGGTGCTGGTTTACCTGTAGGGGCGTGATCAGGTATGGCTCTGGTGCTGGTTTACCTGTAGGGGCGTGGTCAGGTATGGCTCTGGTGCTGGTTTACCTGTAGGGGCGTGGTCAGGTATGGCTCTGGTGCTGGTTTACCTGTAGGGGCGTGGTCAGGTATGGCTCTGGTGCTGGTTTACCTGTAGGGGCGTGGTCAGGTATGGCTCTGGTGCTGGTTTACCTGTAGGGGCGTGGTCAGGTATGGCTCTGGTGCTGGTTTACCTGTAGGGGCGTGGTCAGGTATGGCTCTGGTGCTGGTTTACCTGTAGGGGCGTGGTCAGGTATGGCTCTGGTGCTGGTTTACCTGTAGGGGCGTGGTCAGGTATGGCTCTGGTGCTGGTTTACCTGTAGGGGCGTGGTCAGGTATGGCTCTGGTGCTGGTTTACCTGTAGGGGCGTGGTCAGGTATGGCTCTGGTGCTGGTTTACCTGTAGGGGCGTGGTCAGGTATGGCTCTGGTGCTGGTTTACCTGTAGGGGCGTGGTCAGGTATGGCTCTGGTGCTGGTTTACCTGTAGGGGCGTGGTCAGGTATGGCCCTGGTGCTGGTTTACCTGTAGGGGCGTGGTCAGGTATGGCTCTGGTGCTGGTTTACCTGTAGGGGCGTGGTCTCCTGTTACTGTGCCTTGCTCTTCCAGACCCAGGTACTCTTGTACTAGCTGTCTGAGAGTGCTGTAAGCCTCTTCACGGTTGTCTAATAGCAAAGCACATTATGAGCTAAATGTATAAAAATCTTTTAACAATCATGTCTTAACACGTTCTGTAAAAACTATTATGTATAAAAACATGGATGGTCATGTTTGAGCATGATTTCACAAAATTACATTTAATAAAGTTACATTTCACAAAAATCTCATTTTTAATTTCATAATTGACTCTAAAATAGTTAAATGGTCAGATTAGAATTTTGAATTATTCATAATAAAATTCTATAATTCCTTCATTTTGGCAATTCCGTCTGCATGTGTAACTCTAGTGCTGGATGCCTGTGGCCAGGAGCCGTACCGCAGGGAATCACGCTGTCGAAGAAACCCGCTTGTTCTTTGTTGATTTGGACATAGAGGTCGAGGCGGGACACTGCTCTGTCTATTTGGCTTTTACTGTACAGACCACGCGCCTTCATGCGAGAAATGTACTCGTCAGGTTTGGTCGGGATCAGCAAGATGTATCGGGGCTCAAAGTGTGAATTTTTCATACTATACACACCCTGTGGATATGAGTGAGAAACACACAATGTTCACATTTACACTTAAAACAGGTAACTGTCCACTTCATTAATGAAACCACATGTCGGACATAAACACTAATTTTCTTTCCCATGGTTCTCGGTCAGTGATCCATGCAGGGTGCTCTCTAATGGGTCCTATTCAACTAATTGTAACCTAATTGAAACCTGTAATCTAATCACAGCTAATTGCAATTACATGACTACCGAAACTGGGACAGTTCATTCGTGGTAGATGAAGCAGAGATAAAGGTTGAGTGACATGGGGGAGGGTCCCAGCATTTTAACCATTACGCTACATTTCAGATTAACCACATGAAAAGGTTCATTTTTGTTAGGCTATATAAAAGCACTACAGAGAAATACTGAGGCCTGATCAGCTCTGTAGTGGGAGCTCTGGAGGGTTCAGCACTCATGCCCTGTAACACGGATTATAACGGGCAAACGCAGGTCTACATGAGCAGTGATATTGTTCATCTCGCTCTAATGAGTCTGTGATGGGGTTCCCTGTCTGATCACCCAGGACTCCTGACGTCCTTGTGCTTAAAGAAGAGTAACAGGAAAGAAATAAAGTGGTGGAGCGGTACGCCTGCTTCACTGAACGGGTAAGACGGTTGTGTTGCCGCCTTAGTGTGTCTAAACAAACATGACCGGATTCCCTCCCCGCCCTCCGTAACAATAACATGCTGCTGTCAAGTGTGTCATACTGCACCTCCAGCTCCATATGAACACAGCAGGCCAGTCCCTCTCTAGCAACCCTTTCCACAGCCTCCCGGGTCAGGCCATACCAGTGGTCACCGTACTGCATCGTCTGGACAAAGCTACCCTGGGAGAGACAGAGACTAATCACAAACGCATGGAACCTTGTTGTCATGGAGCATTACAGGAGAAAGAGAAAAGGGGTTAAATTCAGCACCTAAATCAACCGTGTCTTGGGTGCCTGTGCCTTTTTAGTTCTCCCTGACACACACACACACACACACACACACACACACACACACACACACACACACACACACACACACACACACACACACACACAAACACACTGAATGGAAAGGACTTTTTACAGATTGGCAAGGCTGACCTGTGACCCTGTGCTGCCTAACACCTGGACCTCGCTACTCACTGGCCGTCCGGACACCCCGTGCTGTGTCTCCAAAACCTGCTGTCTCTCTGTCTTATGCTCACTCTGCCAGAGCAGTAAAGAGCAGGATCAGCGTAGAATTTACTCCAGACCCAAACTGCTCCATGTCCTCCTCTGGCTGAGATGCTATTGAGACAAGCACACAGCTTCCTCTGTAAGGACGGGGGATCTTTGTTTTAAGCAGCTCTAACAGCCGCAGACCGGGTTAGTGAGGGGTTAATCTATCAGTCCTACTCCATGGCCAGCTCTGGGTGTGGGAGCACGTCTGTGGACGTGTGATACGGAGCCGTTTCTGGAACATTCTCCTGCCAATCCTGCTTTTCTGCTTACTGCGTGTGCTTATAATGGCACTGCAGAGTGGCTAAATGAGCCCCCATCCTCCATCATCTCTCCATCACACTCCCTGCATGTACACAGACATCTCTAAAAGATGAGAGGGGGTGCTGAGGAACACCGTTCTCTCGTTTTTTAAAATACATCTAATCACGTATGCGGCACATCTGCAAGCTAGAACAAAGCAAATCAACACCTCCCACTGCAACGTTAGCAAGTGAAGTCATGCAGCAATGTAACAGTGTCGGTCACTGTTATCTAAAGTCTCGGCCACATCCACACAAAAGGTCCCACAAAGCTATTGCTCAACAGACCAAACAGACCTTTATTTTGTAACAGACAGCCTTTAGGTGACCTCTGCTATGTGTACTACATTACATTACATTTTAATTTTGAATGGATAAAGTTGGTGTGACATGATATCACTGGAACAGACTAAGCATCACTGAAATATGAAGCACCCAGAATGAACTACAGTGCATGTGTTGAGTATTTACTACAGTATTTAATGCGTGTTCGGTATGTAAATCTCATAGTGGAATGCAGTCCTCCAACTTAAATCATATGATTTGAGTCCTACACCAGCATAAGCAGCTAAATTCAGGACATGTAGTTTGAGCAGGACCACTGCAGGACATCCATTCTCTCAGGTTTCCTTGTTTTGAGTACTTATATACACTTTTAACTTACTGAATAAAAATGGATAAAAACGAACAGTTCTCTAATTGCTGTTATGCCTGTAACTTCAGGGTATACCGGCTAATCCAGTATAAGATATCCCTATCATCATACAAAATTCCACACTAAAACCCATCGAGCTTAAGACGCACCATGCGAATCATGTTTTGAAATTCCTCATCCAGGACAAAGTGATAGTCAGAGCCATCCTCCTCCCCGAAGTAGGGCCCCCTGGTGGTGTGACAGGTGCTAAAAACAAACAAAGACCCAGTGAACAAGCATAATCCACTCTTCACGCAAGACATTTCCCTCTAGAAAGAGCTTTGGCCAAAGCACTTACTCACAGACCAAAGCACTAACCCACAAACCACTAACCCACACACCACTAACCCACAGACCAAAGCACTAACCCACAAACCAAAGCACTAACCCACAGACCAAAGCACTAACCCACAGACCAAAGCACTAACCCACAGACCAAAGCACTTACCCACAGACCAAAGCACTAACCCACAGACCAAAGCACTAACCCACAGACCAAAGCACTAACCCACAAAGCTTTTACCCACAGACCAAAGCACTTACCCATAGGCGAAATAGTCACTGAATTCCTGACACAGCCTATGAACAACCTCCCTCTTGCCACACGCCTGTGGCCCTGTGAGGACGAGCATCGGATAGGGAGTCTCCAGGCAGGGCAGAGTGCTAGACGTTGGACAGAGAAAAAAACGAGCACTCATCAAATCAAGTTAAGGTTCAAGCACACAAAAGCTCTATTCAGCAGTTTTACAACAACTAGGCCTGACACATGTTTAATGGGAGAGTGTGAACAAAATCAACGTGATGAGTTCCTCTCATCACTCAAGTTGACGGGGAATCCAGAAATCATGCCCTGGTTCTGTGGGGATGCAGCAATAGCTACGGCTACATGCTAAGAAAAAACATTAGCCTCACATTAGCATAATGCATATTGTTATAGCTGCTTTAAAGTTCAATGCTAACAGTGTTCACAGTTTCCATTAAACATAGTTGTTGTTTTTGTGGGTATAACCATCTCTTAAATTAACATCTTGACAAAGTACTCGTGTGATGATTTTTAACATGCTGGTTGAAACATCCTTTTTGGGTCGAAAAGATAACTAAGTTCTCAGAACAAATAAACCTCAACGTGCTCTCAGTAATCAGATGTGTTGGATTTAAACCTGCATATTTATGTAAATTATCCCTGTCTGGCTATAATCCTAATAGTCCTGTCACATACTGAAATGTTCCGGTGCAAATGGCATCAGTGAGTCATGGGTGAGACGAATTCAGCCCATCACACCTGTCAAATATGACTTGTGGCTGCATGTGCTGAAACACCACGTGGGTCATGTGATCTCGGGCAGCCATGACCTCAGGGGGCGGGTCATATTTATTTACTGCAGAAACCTGAAAATAACAAGCAACAGAGGCACTGAAGGGGTGTGGAACTCAGCAGCTGCAGAGCGACTACACAAACATTATGGGGTGATTTTCCATCCATATATAGACTATAAAAATTGACCTTTTCCTCTGCAGTAACAGGCTGTTCGTCCAGGTCAGTGAGGAGCTGCAGGAGGAAGATGACTGCCAGTCTGTATTCGGTCTGCTCCTGCAGTAGGGGGAACAGAGTCGGGGCGTCAAAAACACTGCGCTGCATATATTTGTTCGGTGTGGTGGCTAATGTGTGTTCAAGATGTTTTAGAAACCAATGAACAATCCAAATGACAGTAGTGTAAAAGCATCAACCTTTACCGCCCTCTTACCCGAGTGACCCCAGAGTGTCAGGGTGAGTGTTTCTGCAAATGCACTTGTAAGTATTGATCATGAATACATCATAGTGATATATATTCATCTACATATACACATACAAAATATGCAGAGACCACATGCCCTTCAGTGAATGAAAGAGGACCCAGGAAACATGATAAAACAAGACCCAGGAAACATGGTAAAACAAGACCCAGAAAACATGGTAAAACAATACCCAGGAAACATGATAAAACAAGACCCAGAAAACATGGTAAAACAAGACCCAGGAAACATGGTAAAACAAGACCCAGAAAACATGGTAAAACAAGACCCAGGAAACATGGTAAAACAAGACCCAGGAAACATGGTAAAACAAGACCCAGAAAACATAGTAAAACAAGACTCCAAGAGAGATGGAGAAAGAGAGAGAGATGGAGAGAGAGAGAAAGATAGAGAGAGATGAAGAGGGAGAGAGTGAGACGGAGAGAGGGAGAGAGAGAGAGAGAGAGGGAGGGAGTGGGAGAGTAAGCCACACATCTCACCTGCACTCGGTTCCTCTTAAGATTCAGTTCTCTCAGCAGCATCAGGTCACGCAGATGCACGATCTCCTTGATCTCGCTAATCTAATACCAGACAAAACAAAAACAAAAGCAGACAGCCATTTTTCACCAGCTTTTAGACAGGATCACAAAAGCAGTAAGAAATGGCTGTTTACAGTAAAACGAGCTTTTTGGCGGTTTTACCAGATTATTTTCAAGATTGATGCTCCCCAGGAAGCAGAGGTTTTGAAGTCCAGAGAGACTTTGGATTCTATTGTAGGACACGTCCAGAACATTCAGAGCCCCGAGCGTCTGTAGGTTCTCAATTTTCTTTATCGAGTTCCCCCTCTGGACACACAAAAAATACAACATAAAATCAGAACCTGGGCAGGAAACGATCACCACGTAACTATATGGACATGTTTAATATGTATACAGTACACTCTGTAGACATGTATATAGTATGTAGACCTGTATGTAGTATGTAGACCTGTGTGTAGACCTGTCTGTCTCCTGCGTAATGTAGACTTGTACTTGTTCTGAGCAAAGTTGAATCTATATTTCACTCAAGCAACAACTAACAAAGCCAAGCTGTACTGCAGCACACGCAGACGTCATCACTGCCAACCCTGTCCAGGTGTCACAGGTGAATGCTGCTTGGCATTGTTCTCATGATATGTTCACTCTGTAATTCTTTATAGGTATCAGCACTGCCTCCTGCATTTAGGTGCAGTTCAATGGTACCTTGGACTTTATTTAACCTTTTATACTGGATCACATGCATTTTGTTGTTCTGCATTCTGGATAAGTGCATTCTGCTAAATGCCACCAATGTAAATACCCAAGTCTAATGCCGAGTGTATACACTGAGATACAACGCATGGACTGGCAAGAGTCCTCCTTAAATATGCCAGACGGGCATGTCAAGCTGCAGGGGAGTCCTCCTTAAATACGCCTGACAGGCAGCTCAACTTGCAGGACAGTCCTCCTTAAATATGCATGACAGGCAGCTCAACCTGCAGGACATTCCTCTTTAAATATGCCTGACAGGCAACTCAACCTGTAGGACAGTCCTCCTTAAATACGCCCGACGGGCAGCTCGACCTGCAGGACAGTCCTCCTTAAATACGCCTGACAGGCAGGTCGAGCTGCAGGGGAGTCTTCCTTAAATACGCCTGACAGGCAGCTCGACCTGCAGGACAGTCCTCCTTAAATATGCCTGACAGGCAGGTCGAGCTGCAGGGGAGTCCTCCTTAGATACAACTGACGGGCAGCTCGACTGGCAGGCGAACAGCTGCTATGATACAAGAAATGTTTGCTAAGGTAAGGCTGGGCTGTGATCCAGAACCCAGCCCCCCTGCCCTGCCTCTCCACCGGCCCTGCCTGGCAAGGAGAAGCAGAGTGTGGGGAAACAGTGACCACCAGGGATCTGGGATGCTCTGGTGCCAGAGTGTGATGAGATGAGAGAGAAGTTATTTGACAAGAGCACCAGGCCCAGGGTTTCACGGTAGCAGAGGGGCTGACAGGTTCAGTGTGTGCACGCGTGTGTGTATGTGTGCGTTCTGAATGTGGTCCAAGCTCACAGCAGCAGCTATGCCCTGAGGGGGAGTCGTACGACAGAGGACGTGGCACTGCTGACTATGAAGAATCACTTTGATAAAGGACAACACAAACACCCTTCAGTGGAGTGGCTACAGGGTCCAGTGCACCATATGGCCAGCTTCAGCACCACACCATGCTTGTTTCCTCCTCTAAAAGGCCTGATAGGCAACATGGACCCAGTCTAGAATTCACTGCAGGGGGAGACATGACTCCCAAAACACAACTCTGCTGTCAACCATATCAAAATTTGTGGTTGCGTATGTGTGTGGGTGAGTGTGTGTGGGGGAGGGGTGCACTAAAGCAATAGGCCTTGTGGAAATAATCCAGAGAGAGCCAACTTTTTTGAAAGCAATGACAATAACACAGAGCTGCAGTGAGGAAAGGAGTGAATACAGATAACCAGCAACAGCAGGTGTCACCAGCTTATGAGCTAATTAAACCAAAAAGCTCTAAACAAAGAGAACACGTAACAGCAATCACCATACCAACTCCTCACACCAATTAGTGCTATTTTTAAGAACATTTTTAGCACACCCTTACACAGATTAAATATATTAATTACGCAGATATTTTGGCTAGTCATTTTTAAAACTAGTAAATACACTTGTAATTGTTTTAACATAGTAATTGCACATCTGTTCTCACTCAATATATGAGAGATGTGGTGTGCTCCTTATCCTCTAAAAACATATGTAAGCAGGTAAGCATGCGTCTGTGCATCGCTCTGTGAAGTTAATGCTTAGAAGGCATTGCCATTTTTAACATTTACAGAAACAATATAAAGAGAATAATAGTCCTGATTCCTAGGTTATAAATCCCCCCAACTAGCATGTGACTCCACACAGCCGAGATCTGGGATCTGCCCTCGCACTCCAAAGAAATGCATAATATCTGAAAGTGAGAGTCAGACTACCGAATCCAATAAGCCCAGAGGCATGCTGGGTCTTTTTTTTCCAATGACATCCATTTCTCTCAACTATACAGCTATAAGCTGCTTGATGTATGAAATACTGATACTTTGCAAACTTTTGGAAAAACGTGGGGTTGACATGTATGGGGAGCCACACAGTCCAATGTTTGACTTAAAATGGTTTAGCAGTTTATCTTTAGGTTTTAGTTTAGACTAGACCACAGATACCAGATGGGTGCAGGTGAACCTCGGCAGGAGAGTGTAAACAAGTGCACGTAAGCACAGCTTCAACTTTTTAATGTTTCCAAAATGTATAACACTTGTAAAAACAAACAAACAAACAAGTAAATGTTTAGGAGACTCATTCTGCTTTAACTCCATCTCCCAGTACAACATGAGACTGGGTGTCCTACCAATATGGGGCCCCTGGAGTAGAAACGTGGACAGACAATTGGCCCCTGCGGGCTAAATTAGGAACCCCAGTGTGTGAGAGGCAGGTACCAAACAGAGGTGTTTGAGAGGCAGCTTGTCCAGGCCACTGATATGGGAGATCTTATTGTAGGCTATGCTGAGCTGGGTCAGGCATGCACACTTCTCCAGTCCCCTGATTTCCCTAATAGAGTTATCTGGCCAGCGGGGAAATCAGTCAAGAGAAAACCCGATAACCTGAAGTGCCCCCCCCCCCCAACACACTTCAGTCTTCCCCAGGTACTTCAAAGTTCACTAATGCAATAATGCGCAATAATTACTAACTCTACATCTTTAGCTACAGAGTGTGTGTGTGTGAGTCTGGAAACTTTTTAGTACCTCTATGCACTTTCTACAGTGGGGAAAATAAGTATTTAGTCAGTCACCAATTGTGCAAGTTCTCCCACTTAAAAAGATGAGAGAGGCCGGTAATTGACATCATAGGTAGACCTCAACTATAAGAGACAAAAAGTGAAAAAAAATTTAGACAATCATTTTGTCTGACTTTTAAAGAATTTATTTGCAAATAATGGTGGAAAATAAGTATTTGGTCAATAACAAAAGTTCATCTCAATACTTTGTTGTATATCCTCTGTTGGCAATGACGTTTTCTGTAAGTCTTCACAAGGTTGGCACACACTGTTGCTGGTATGTTGGCCCATTCCTCCATGCAGATCTCCTCACGTTTCATCTTCATTGCCCTTGCTGATGGAAGGAGGTTTGCACCCAAAATCTCACAATACATGGCCCCATTCATTCTTTCATGTACACGGACCAGTCGTCCTGGTCCCTTTGCAGAGAAACAGCCCCAAAGCATGATGTTGCCACCCCCATGCTTGACAGTTGGTATGGTGTTCTTTGGATGCAACTCAGCATTCACTGTCCTCCAAACACGACGAGTTGTGTTTTTACCAAATAGTTCTACTTTGGTTTCATATGACATTCTCCCAATACTCTTCTGGAACATCCAAATGCTCTCTAGCAAACTTCAGACGTGCCTGGCTTAAGCAGGGGGACACGTCTGGCACTGCAAGATCTGAGTCCCTGGCGTCGTAGTGTGTTGCTGATGGTAGCCTTTGTAACGTTGGTCCCAGCTTTCTGCAGGTCATTCACTAGATCCCCCCTTGTGGTTCTGGGATTTTTCCTCACCGTTCTTGTGATCATTTTGACCCCACGGGCTGAGATCTTGCGTGGAGCCCCAGATCGAGCCTACAATTCGGTTTCTGGTGTCCTCCGACAGCTCTTTCGTCTTCACCATAGTGGAGTTTGGAGTGTGACTGTTTGAGGTTGTGGGCAGGTGTCTTTTATACTGTTAACGACTTCAAATAGGTGCCATTAATACAGGTAATGAGTGGGGGAAAGAGGAGCCTCTTACAGTTGTGATCAAATTTATTCAACCCCCAATGCTGCGAAGGGTTTTATGGAATTCAGTGCACATTTGTAATTGTGTTCATAATGAAATCTTACAAGGACTTGTTAAAGAACTAAATGCAACTAAGATAGCATCAATTTTTTTTGTCATAAAGTATTAAATGGCCTTTTTGTGATTTCTTCATTGACACAATTATTCAACCCCTTTACGACTACCACTCCTAAGAACAGAGGTTCATTCCAGTGTTTTCCATCAGGTATTGAAAACATCTGTGGATGTCAACGAGCAGCAATCAAGCATGATAAGCACCAATTAGGCAGATTTAAAAGGACTGTGATACTCAGCTCCTTCTAGACATCTACTGGTGTGTTTCCAAGCATGGTGAAGGCAAGAGAATGGTCCCAGAAGACAAGAGAAGAGGTTATTGCTCTTCACAAGAATGGCAATGGATATAAAAAGATTGCGAAGTTGTTAAATATTCCAAGAGACACTATCGGAAGTATCATTCGCAAGTTCAAGTTAAAGGGCACAGTGGAAACGTTACCTGGTCGTGGCAGAAAGAAGATCCTGACCGCGACTGCTGTGCGCTACCTGAAGCGTAATGTGGAGAAAAACCCCCGCGTGACTGCTAAGGAACTGAAAAAAGACCTGTCAGATGTGGGCACTGAAGTTTCAGCTCAGACAATAAGGCGCGCACTGCATAACGAAGCACCCCCTTGCTGACTCCAAAGAACAAGAAAAGTCGACTGCAGTATGCCAAAAGTCATGTGGACAAGCCACAAAGGTTTTGGGACAGTGTACTGTGGTCAGATGAAACTAAATTAGAACTGTTTGGGACAATGGACCAGCGCTATGTTTGGAGAAGGAAGAACCAGGCTTATGAACAAAAGAACACCTTGCCTACTGTGAAGCATGGCGGGGGGTCAATTATGCTTTGGGGCTGTTTTGCTTCTAATGGTACAGGAAAGCTTCAACGTGTGCAGGGTACCATGAATTCCCTTCAGTACCAGGAGATCTTGGAGGAAAATGTGATGGAGTCAGTCACAAACCTGCGGCTTGGGAGACGTTGGACCTTCCAACAGGACAATGATCCGAAGCACACATCCAAGTCCACTAGAGCATGGTTGAACATGAAATGCTGGAACATTCTAGAGTGGCCATCGCAATCACCAGACTTAAATCCAATTGAGAACCTCTGGTGGGACCTAAAGAAGGCAGTTGCAGTGCGCAAGCCTAAGAATGTGACTGAACTGGAGGCTTTTGCCCATGAAGAATGGGCTAAGATACCCATAGGTCACTGCAAGACACTTGTGTCAAGCTATGCTTCACGCTTGAAAGCTGTCATAACTGGAAAAGGATGTTGTACTAAGTACTAAAAAATAATGTCACTAGGGGGTTGAATAAAACTGATAATGATGTGAGCACAGTAAAGACATTTGTGGTTATTCCATCATAAATATTATGTTATGTTTGTCTAATTTATAAGTGCCTCTTTGATATAATTGTAAATAAGATGACTGAAATGATCAAAATCAATGTCAAACTGGCCAAAACACTTTATTTCAGTGGGGGTTGAATAAATTTGATCACAACTGTAAAAAAGAAGTTACAGGTCTGTGACAGCCAGAAATCTTGCTTGTTTGTAGGTGACCAAATACTTATTTTCCACCATTATTTGCAAATAAATTCTTTAAAAGTCAGACAAAATGATTTTCTCAATTTTTTTTTCACATTTTGTCTCTCATAGTTGAGGTCTACCTATGATGTCAATTACAGGCCTCTCTCATCTTTTTAAGTGGGAGAACTTGCACAATTGGTGACTGACTAAATACTTATTTTCCCCACTGTATATATATATATATCTGAAGGAGATTCGAGGTAAGTAACTGCAGTGTACCTAGGTAAGATACGTAGAGATAATAAACATTGTAGTAAAGTACACAGGTTCCAGAGAAACAGGACATTTCAGACAGAGGTCATTCATCAGCTGTGCAAGCAAAGTGCTTCTAACGTTTAGTTAGTGTTTCTAACGTTTCAATAGTGTGAATCAGTTCTTTTTCTTTGAATTTCTAACTTCATTGCTGCTATAGCAACAACACAACTTGCTGTGCAAAAAGATATGTCGTTAATACAATGTCCATTAGTATTAAAATGCTTTGAAACTGATGGTCCGAAGGTGTTCAACAAACCAACAATCAAGTACTTGATTACTTGAAAGTGATGTAATCAGCATTACATTGGAGAAACCAAGAGAAGACGTGCTGATCAGTTTGTTGAACACCTTTGGACTCCTATTAAGAAGCTGATATAAGAAGATTATATAAGAAGCTGATGTCGGCTCTCTGTCTGAAATGCCCTACATATAGCACATTAGATGCAGTATTAAACAGTCTGCATAGCTCACATTATAACAGTGTAAAGAGGGAAGATGAGATGGGAGTGTGAAAGGATACGATCTAGAATCAGCCTGCTCAGAAAACGATAGGCAGACAGATCCTTCATCACTGATATATGGTTGTGAGAGAAATTCACTTCCTGCAAAGGTTGAATATAAAACATCAGATTAATGTAATACTATAAGGTTATGACAGTATATTGAAAATACTGTGATTATAAAAATATGCTAAATAAAAATGCTTTTGACAGTATACTTTGCTTATATTACTATATTGCAAAATACCATTTTTGAAATTATCCATTGTGTAAATTTTAATGTTCTGTAGAAAAACTACTGTAATGCTTAAACACAAATACACAAAAATGTCCTGTTCATTTACATTTGTGTTGAAGAAAGCTAAACCACAACATACAGGTTCTTCTCCCCACTGTAATGTCTCACCCTGAGATGCTTTGGTGGTTGAAACTCAAAGAAGTCCGACAGTTCGTTGTGTGAAGCATTGAGTATGATGAGATAGGGCATGTGACTCACACACGACAAATCTAGCAGTCACACAGCAGGTGGATGGCAACAGCACAGGTTATCTGTGGAGCATGTTTCCAAAGCTAAACATCCAAGTGTGCGTGTGTGTGTGTGTGTGTGATTTGTTTACCTTTTATTTTGTTGTAGGGAAGCTCAAGTTTTTGAAGATGGACATAATTGCACAAAATGGACACATTTCTCAAATCCTGTCTCTATTCCATAAAAAAAAGTAAAGACATTTGGTTTGGTTACAATCTCAATTTCCAATGAAGCAAGTGTTCGTAATATTTTTTATGAAATTCCTAAACCATCTAAAACATTTCTGGAGAAACGTTTCACCTTTACTTTAGACATTTAAGTCTTTATAAAAGAATTCGAGCATTGCAAGGGTCAAGACGCCACCCTATAAATACCGGACGCTTCACCCAGTACATAACCGCTTTAATCGTATCGCCCGACAGCGAGTCACGTGGAAGAACACGCCCTTCCGCGCATGCGTGTAACTCACAGCCAGAAGCAGACCGCGGTAGACGTGCTGTAGTCCTGTGGCGGACAGTCCCAGGTCGCAGAGACACCTGGACACTTCGTCTTCACTCAGTTCGCCTTCCTTCTCCACACCAAACAAACACAAGTTTTAAAACATTCAGCAGTTAAAAGGGTAGAAGGGGCAAAGTTAGTAGCTGTGGTTCACTCAAGTCCAGCAGATGATGGGAATTAAGACGACAGACATATATAGCGAATAAATACTGTAACATATGAGAAATATTATCCAGCTTTCAGATTGGCACTTAAACGAGGCCAAAGTCTTTATAACTTTACCTCCATGTCCAGTTCTTCGACGTCCCTCTTGGATGTGGAGACCACTTGCACTTCAAGCTTTAGACTTTCAGGCACCAGTGTTGTGTTTTTGTCGTCTTGGCACCACTGCCCAGGGGGATTAGTTGGTGTTTTGCCAACTGTGCATATTAATTTTTATTCGTACAAACATGAAGTAACTTCATATGCTACTTAAAGGAGACGTACAGCTCGTGCTAAGCTAGCTAGTGTCACGCGCAGCAGTTGCCTGGCAACAGTTCTCATAGAGTTTAGTTCACGGAAACGTTTCACAGGCAAAGCCGGTATATTCACAAAGTCGCTAAAATAGGCCAGTAAGGTTAATTTCCTTTTATCAGGAAGCTAAAAATATAAAGTTTAATTTAACATCATCTGACCTTCTAAAATCGTACGATTCTTGTTTTTTCCTCATTTCAATCTTATTTTATTTTCAACAAAATACTGCAGCCACGAGAAAAAGCGGAATCCACGAGTTAACAGGCGGACAGGGGCTTAGTTCATACACCAACAACCAGAAATTTACCAATAGGAATTTTATCAAATAAGAATTAAAGATTTATTTACTTATTCCAAAAGCCTTCACAAATACTACAACGATAAAAAATTGATTAAAAAACCTTTCTGTGCCTTTATGAAACAGCTTACAGAAAATACTGTCAGAAAAGGCCTTTAACTGTGTGCGACAATATTTATGAGCAGGTATTTGAATCATAACAAAGCAAAAAGCACTGCCACACTGTTTTCATGTAATTTTTTATTTTATTTTTGACATTTGGCAGATTTAGAAATGTGAATTGTGTTTCATTGTTGTTGGAGATAATTGTGTGAAAGCCCATTAATTTACTTACATTTCAGTTTCTGCTTAATGGATTTTCTCTCTTTCTTTCAAAATGTATAATCAAAAATGAAAACAGAAAACATCAACAAACAGACATGACAAAACTGTCTGAGCTAGCCAGCCACCATTTTAAAAGTACTTCAATTTCTCAACATAATCTGAAACAGTTTCCATGCTGTAGGTAATCCGAGTCCAACACTTCAAACACTCTTATATAATGCTTATTAGTGTTTCACCGACTCCAGATTCCCAGGGAATCATTTCCAACGTATGATCAAAGTGTTCCATGTTATTGTGAGCTGTGAGAAAAACACCTTGCTTTTCACACAAGTGACCTAAGAATCCATTCATTTTAAATACACATAAAATGAAATGTTAGGAAAGCATTATAATATTTACATAGTAATGTGCAAAACCTACGAATCCCTATAACGTCATAACAAATGTATTTATAATGCTTAAACAAATGCAAGAGGAAACAAAAAAAAAAACATTTGAGCATATTGTTAATTGGGTTAATTCAGCAGTTTTATACCATGTGTTTGTTGGTAGAGATCTATATATATCTGCCAGTTGTGCTGTTGAAGGACTCCTCCTTTGTGGAGTTGTGTGATAACCCTAAAGGGATGACGGCGAGGTCAAATGTGTCTGGCTTACCAAGGTACACACAGGTAGAGGCCCTACTTGAAGCCTTCATCACCCATTTATTGCTTCAACACTTCTGCAGCATTATCACAAATGCTCCCTCTCTGTCCTCACACAAAATTCAAATTAGGCCATAATATTAGAGATGTTTTCTCCACATTAATACCTCCAGCAGCCCAGGAGCGTGTATTGATTCTAGACGTTGAGTCATAATGATGGATTGGTGAGCTGGCTTCAGGGAACGCTCCTGCCTGGTGTGGGTGCTCTGTATCGATGGAGCGCTCTCCCCCGCTCCTGATAAGTAGTTTTCTTCAGAGTTAATGAACTAAAAACACCAAGGGGCAAAAAAATGAATGATCTGTGGTTTTGTGTGTGTTTGTGCACACATGTGTGTGCACATGTCTGTAGGGGAGTCACAGAGTTGCTGTTTTAAACGAGAGGACAGAAGGAAAAAAATCGAATTGAACCTCTCTCTTTTCAGTTGGAGGCTAGACAACCGGACGCTGTGAAGTGCTCATATGCTTCACTGAGCCTCCAGATGCCGGGGCAGCTACACGCTTCCAGAGCGATCAATCCCCACATCCTTTATCCACACTTCCAGAGCGATCAATACCCATATCCTTTATCCACACTTCCAGAGCGATCAATCCCCACATCCTTTCTACACATTTACAGAGCGATCAATCCCCATCTCCTTTATCCACACTTCCAGAGGGATCAATCCCCATACCCTTTTCTCCACACGTCTAGAGCGATCAATCCCTACACCCTTTCTCCACACGCCTAGAGGGATCAATCCCTACGTCCTTTATCCACAGTTCCAGACAGATCAATCCTTACACCCTTTTCTCCACACGTCTAGAGGGATCAATCCCTACACCCTTTTCTCCACACATCTAGAGGGATCAATCCCTACACCCTTTTCTCCACACATCTAGAGGGATCAATCCCTACACCCTTTTCTCCACACGTCTAGAGGGATCAATCCCTACACCCTTTTCTCCACACATCTAGAGGGATCAATCCCTACACCCTTTTCTCCACACATCTAGAGGGATCAATCCCTACACCCTTTTCTCCACACATCTAGAGGGATCAATCCCTACACCCTTTTCTCCACACATCTAGAGGGATCAATCCCTACACCCTTTCTCCACACTTCCAGAGGGATCAATCCCCACTTCCTTTCTCCATTAACCAGAGTGTTCAGAGGATACAGCCAAGGGGGAAGATGGAGAGGATAAAAAGGTGTTAGAACAAACCGGAGCCATTTTCCATTTCCTTTACTCACGGAGCAAAACAAATCAACAAAAGCAGAGGACGCCTTTCGTGTTGGGACGATAATAGGCAGAGGGTTCTAATCCAGCATCTGTTATTCCGGGCACAAGCAGCAGGGCTGAGAGATTCCATAATTGAGAGCAGCGGTTTTATATTATAGGAAAATTAGATGACAACGTCCCAGAGTCACGCACATAGAATCCATCTGCTTATTTCACAAGGTGAGGTCAGCGCTCGCGGGACATGCAGAAAGGGATTATTTCATTAAAGAGGTGTGTGTGTGTGTGTGTAGATGGAAGTGAGAGTATATAGATGGTATTTGCACTAAGCTGCCAAAATGAAACTCTTTATCTTTCTAGTGTTGTCCACAACATTTCTGGCACAGCGTTGACAGAGCACATCAACCAATCATTCATGACTTTTTTCATTACTTTCAATATTTTTTAATGAAAAGTAAAAAAAAAAAAAAAAAAAAAAGAACAAATCAAGAATGCAAATGTAAAAGTTTCAAGCCCACAGAGTCATCAGTCAGGTTAACGAAACGGCGGAAACACTGGCTGGACCACGCAGACCACAGCCGGTCACCAACAGCAGCAGCACAGTGCTGACTGTGCGAGGCTGGCTTGACTCTACACGGTGGTGATCTTCTTGTCTTTGGTGGCCTGCTTGATGGCCGCCTGCTCACAGATGATCTCCTTCAGGCGCTGGAGCCGCATGTTCTGCACGGTCAGGTCGCCCACGCCGGTCTGGCTGCGGTGAAGAAGGCCCAGAGCGTTGATGTAGTCCAGCTCACTGTAGCGCACGCCCTGGTCCACCACCAGGTTCAGCAGCTCATCCGCCGTGTTGTACAGGATCTCGTAGTACTGCCTGCAAGAGCACAGGGGGACAGGGTCTGCATCAATGCCTGCAGTACACTGGCTCTGCCTGTAGGGGGCAGGAGTACTGCAGAGCTAAGATATTCAGGAGAGAATACTTCGCTTTAGACTCAGTCCCGGTACATGCGTTGCTAGGCAGATGTCCACCCAGGGATCTGAATTACATTAGTGTTCCTCCAGCTTCCTTCGGGTCTTCACACAAACATCACAATCTAACACGTGAAACGCAAATAATTTCATTTCGTCTCACAGATGGAAGTCAAGGTAACCAGGGTAACCATCCCATACTTGCACTGCTGACCAACCCCATACTGAACGCTACAACGTTCTGTTGCCCCGGCACAACCACCGCCGCAGCGGAAACAGCCCAGAGCTGAAGACGGTCCCCTCGTCACAGCGTGTAGTGTCCACTCGTCCTCTCAAGTCCTCTCTCTTTTCTGTCACGCTCTCTCTCTCTCTGGCTCCCAATATTACTGCTCTCTCTGAACTACCAAAGCACACAGAGAAGTGCTGAGGTGGCAGGAGTCTCTACGTCTCCAACTCCTCTATCAGGCACACACACTCCCCAAGGCTTTCAGGCCTGTGACTGCAATCTCCATGAGCTGCAGAGGACATTTTAATGCTGCCTTTCGCACCCCCCAACCCCCACCCCAGGCCGAGCACCCCCCCCACCTCCGTCCCTCATGACGTCCCTGACTCCAGCTTCAAAGTCAAGACAGGAGGCCATTGCGAGCTCGTGCCATATAACTAGAGAGGCCCGAGCTCTGGGGAGGTTGGGACGGGAAGATATCACCATCACAACTCCTCCAGTGATGTGAGCTGTGTACCCAATGATTCTGAATCAAAGATCGAGGGCAGAGACCAGCCAGCAGTCAGAGTTTCCCCTTGTATTCCAAGGACAGAGTGGAAGGGGTGTGTTCCATATGGAGGAGAGGCAGCTGCGTGGCTGTCTGAGGGCCACACATGGAAGTTTTTTAACTGTGCTTCTTTATCCAGAAATGTCCTTGAAAATGAAACACGTTTCAGCATAGGGCAACTTTACGTTCTGTCCCCATCAAAGTGCTTTGCTCACACAAAATCCCTCATTGGTTGCGAGGAGTGACTGAAGGAATGATTGGAGGAGTGACCAGAGGAGTGACCAGAGGAGTAACCTCGCAGGAGTGCTGTCTGGTCAAGCTACATCACACTCTCTTCCTTGGTCTCCAACACTGAACGGATCTCCTACAAGCAAGGTCATAGCGCTGTAGGACCAGGAAGAAGACAACTGATTCACATTCATATACTGCACACACCACCCCTCAACGGAAAATAGAATCATTCACTTAATACTTCCTACAGAGTGAAGTCCCTGAGGGCAGGAAGTTATTTGTGGAAACCTGTTTTGTTTCTGCATGTGAAAGCTATCAACACTGAGCACTAGAAATGTATGTGCATACGTTATTCATCATGGAGACACACACACACACACACACACACACACACACACACACACACACACACACACACACACACACACACACACCTCATCCTTACTTATATATGTAGGGGATTTTAGCACTAGGGTAACCTGCTGCAGGAGATTGGACAGGCCCATTAACCTCCATTCATCTCTGACACAGGAATAAAACACCACCATTTATAATCTGCTGGCTGTGGTGTGTCCTGGTGACCTCTGTACTGAGGTGTTACTGCACTAGACCCGTCCTGCACACACACCACAACTCTGCTCAAAGTATGTCAAGGCTGCCAGGAGAGAGCAGGATAAATCCAACGCAAGCGTAACGCAGATGATTAAGGATCTAACAAGGGGTAAAAACCTCTTAGACAGCACCTGCTGAAGTTGGCCAGGTGTGTGTGTGTGTGTGTGTGTATGTGTGTGTGTGTGGTGTTTCATTTACCAGGCACTTTAAAATGATGAACCACAACTGGAGTGAGTTGTTATTCACAATCTATGTGGCCTTTTACCTCTGGCTCCAACACAACACAACACAACACACACACACACACACACAACCTCCATATTGAACTAACGTCCCATTAGGAGAGGATAATGAACAACAAAGGCTATATTCCCACTGAAACACACGTGTGCGCACACACACACACACACACACACACACACACACACACACACACACACACCACACACACACACACACACACACACACACACACACACACACACACACACACACACACACACACACACACACACACACACACACCTCTGTCCTCGACTACCCTGACACCTGTGAGTGCGTTGTGTGCCATTAAATGTTAATTAGCTCGTGTTTCGGAGTGCAGTTCTGTATACAGCGCAAATGAAGCAGATTTATGACGCATGTAGCAGGAGGAGGAGAGACGTGTGCTGGCGTGAACAGAGCGGGACGGAGGAAGAAAACAGGCAGAATCAGCACTATTCATCCCCTCTAATCCCCAGCACGGACAATATCAAAGCCATTAAGGTCTGCATCTGTCAGCGCATTCTCAACAACACATTAGTTAACAGCCAGGAAGGAGGGAGAGAGGGATGAGAAGAGACAGGAGAGAGGGGGAGAGAGAGAGAGAGAGAGAGAGAGAGAGAGAGAGGAGAGAGAGAGAGAGATGCGTGAAGGGATGAGATGGGGACATTTTGAGTGATTGTCTCCATCAAGCAGAACACACGTGCTTGTCACCACGGTAACAAATGTAAATGCAACTTTTTCCGAGAACTGTCCAACCTGTAGGGGGCGCACCAGCTCAGATCGCAGGGGCATGACAAGAGAGCACTTTCCTGACCAGGCCGCATGGTAGAGGGGGAGACACAGCTCACGTCCACCCACACACACACACACACACACACACACACATCACGCACGCACATACACACACTACTCACGCCCACATCACGCACGCACATACACACACTACTCACGCCCACATCACGCACACCCACTCCCCATGGCCACATCTCACACACACTCAGGTGAGATGAAATGGGGAGAGGAAGGAAGCCTACAGCCACCATGCAAACAGTGTTTGCTGCCATGCACACACACACACACACACACACACACACACACACACACACACACACACACACACACACACACACACACACACACACACACACACACACACACACAGATCACAGGGCTGTCAGAACCAGCTGCTCTGGAGTTCTCAGGTTTGCTAGCGAGCTGAGCTGTGTAAACACACCGGGCCGTCACCCTGACACTCCGGCTAAACGCTGTGTTTTTTTCCAGAACACTCCTAAGTCACGACTGCCAGAGAGGGTGTTTTTGGGAGCTCTGAATTCCCTTCCTGCCAGTCAGCGAAATGCCCACGTCTCTTACCCCTGTCAGCAAGACGGCTGCACACAGCGATATACAAATAGCCACAGAGGCAGACAGACAGGTACAAGGGAACTGTGACAGAGAGACAGGTAACACGGCACAGAGAGACAGGTAACACGGCACCTGCACCTGCACAAA
>NC_135215.1:8419462-8434462 GCF_052324685.1 Brachyhypopomus gauderio | reverse complement strand
TCATCTGGGTCAAGCTGTAATTCAAGAAGACAGGGCATATGCAGTCAATGACACTGCTGCAGTGTCTTTTGTTAGAAAATTCATTATTTATATTTTAGACGTTAACGGTGAATGACAGACATGAGGGCTCCACATCTCAGTGACCAGGAGACACACAGTGAGAACACATAAACAAGAGCCATTATCTACAGTAAACAATTACCATGGACACAAGCTCCACCCCCAGCCATTCAGCATCTTTTCAGCTATGCTAAAACTACATAGTTACTAATAACACAATAAACATCTTTATTAAATAAAGTAATATAATAAAAGAATAAAATAATTAATAATAAATAAACTAGTTGGAATGCTAAACTAAGAGTTTATTTCATCTTTGGATAAGTGTGGACAGTAAGAAACAGAGAAGAAAATAAAATAAAGATTTGATCGTGTGAGTAAACCCGACCTAAGAAGGGGAGGTTTGGATCAATATGGTGAAGGCAGCAGAAGGCTGTTCTGTTTGCACATGGTCGAGCTGTTAGCCAGCCACGTGCACAGAGCCTGAACCCAAACCTACTGGAACCAAAAAGAACCGCCAATTAAGCTTGAAACTTGGGTTAGGGACTCTGGGCCGAGGGAGAGTGTATGTGCATGTGTGCGCATTTGGCTAGTACACAGTGTGTTCTGAAGATTAGAAAACTAATCTCACGGCAGCATGTATAGGATCTGCAGTATCACTGGTGTGTGATTATATGCACGTGTGATGATCTGCAGTATCACTGATGTGTGATTATATGCACGTGTGAAGATCTGCAGTATCACTGGTGTGTGATTATATGCACGTGTGATGAGCTGCAGTATCACTGGTGTGTGATTATATGCACGTGTGAAGATTTGCAGTATCACTGGTGTGTGATTATATGCACGTGTGATGATCTGCAGTATCACTGGTGTGTGATTATATGCACGAGTGATGATCTGCAGTATCACTGGTGTGTGATTATATGCACGTGTGAAGATCTGCAGTATCACTGGTGTGTGATTATATGCACGTGTGAAGATCTGCAGTATCACTGGTGTGTGATTATATGCACGTGTGAAGATCTGCAGTATCACTGGTGTGTGATTATATGCACGTGTGATGATCTGCAGTATCACTGGTGTGTGATTATATGCACGTGTGAAGATCTGCAGTATCACTGGTGTGAATATATGCATGTGTGAAGATCTGCAGTATCACTGGTGTGTGATTATATGCACGTGTGATGATCTGCAGTATCACTGGTGTGTGATTATATGCACGTGTGAAGATCTACAGTATCACTGGTGTGAATATATGCATGTGTGAAGATCTGCAGTATCACTGGTGTGTGATTATATGCACGTGTGATGATCTGCAGTATCACTGGTGTGTGATTATATGCACGTGTGATGATCTGCAGTATCACTGGTGTGTGATTATATGCACGTGTGAAGATCTGCAGTATCACTGGTGTGAATATATGCATGTGTGAAGATCTGCAGTATCACTGGTGTGTGATTATATGCACGTGTGATGATCTGCAGTATCACTGGTGTGTGATTATATGCACGTGTGAAGATCTACAGTATCACTGGTGTGTGATTATATGCACGTGTGAAGATCTGCAGTATCACTGGTGTGTGATTATATGCACGTGTGATGAGCTGCAGTATCACTGGTGTGTGATTATATGCACGTGTGAAGATTTGCAGTATCACTGGTGTGTGATTATATGCACGTGTGATGAGCTGCAGTATCACTGGTGTGTGATTATATGCACGAGTGATGATCTGCAGTATCACTGGTGTGTGATTATATGCACGTGTGAAGATCTACAGTATCACTGGTGTGTGATTATATGCACGTGTGAAGATCTGCAGTATCACTGGTGTGAATATATGCACGTGTGAAGATCTGCAGTATCACTGGTGTGTGATTATATGCACGTGTGATGATCTGCAGTATCACTGGTGTGTGATTATATGCACGTGTGAAGATCTACAGTATCACTGGTGTGAATATATGCATGTGTGAAGATCTGCAGTATCACTGGTGTGTGATTATATGCACGTGTGATGATCTGCAGTATCACTGGTGTGTGATTATATGCACGTGTGATGATCTGCAGTATCACTGGTGTGTGATTATATGCACGTGTGAAGATCTGCAGTATCACTGGTGTGAATATATGCATGTGTGAAGATCTGCAGTATCACTGGTGTGTGATTATATGCACGTGTGATGATCTGCAGTATCACTGGTGTGTGATTATATGCACGTGTGAAGATCTACAGTATCACTGGTGTGTGATTATATGCACGTGTGAAGATCTGCAGTATCACTGGTGTGATTATATGCACGTGTGAAGATCTGCAGTATCACTGGTGTGTGATTATATGCACGTGTGATGATCTGCAGTATCACTGGTGTGTGATTATATGCACGTGTGAAGATCTGCAGTATCACTGGTGTGTGATGATATGCACGTGTGATGATCTGCAGTATCACTGGTGTGTGATTATATGCACGTGTGATGATCTGCAGTATCACTGGTGTGTGATTATATGCACGTGTGAAGATCTGCAGTATCACTGGTGTGTGATTATATGCACGAGTGAAGATCTGCAGTATCACTGGTGTGTGATTATATGCACGTGTGATGATCTGCAGTATCACTGGTGTGTGATTATATGCACGTGTGATGATCTGTAGTATCACTGGTGTGTGATTATATGCACGAGTGAAGATCTGCAGTATCACTGGTGTGTGATTATATGCACGTGTGATGATCTGCAGTATCACTGGTGTGTGATTATATGCACGTGTGATGATCTGTAGTATCACTGGTGTGTGATTATATGCACGTGTGAAGATTTGCAGTATCACTGGTGTGATTATGTTGTGTGCTCACATCTGTTGCTATGGAAGAAAGTCTGTTGGCAAGTCTTCCTTCTCTCCCCCCAGTGGTTCAGGGAGTGGGGAAACTACTATCCATTCTCCCCAGTCCTACTGCCTTGGAGATTGTCTCGCTTTGATGATGCAATCAAGC
The DNA here is from genome assembly GCF_052324685.1 of Brachyhypopomus gauderio. Taxonomy (NCBI): domain Eukaryota; kingdom Metazoa; phylum Chordata; class Actinopteri; order Gymnotiformes; family Hypopomidae; genus Brachyhypopomus; species Brachyhypopomus gauderio. The sequence continues at coordinate 8,431,409 of NC_135215.1, read as the reverse complement.
CTGATCGGCATGGGGCCTCCAACACAGAGCAGCCAACACACCTCCACGTCCCTCCTGACCAGGAGCCCATGAGAAAGACTTTTATATGATGTCTGTTGAGTGTGTGTGTGCGTTTGTGGCCGTGTATGTGTGTTTGTGTCCGTGTATATGTGTCTGTGTGTGTCTGTGTCCATGTCTGTGCGTATGTGATGTGTGCATGTGTGTGCGTGCGCGCGCGCATGTGTGTTTGTGTCCGTGTCCATGTGTGCGTGTGTGATGTGTGCGTGTGTGATGTGTGGAGCTTATCCAATTATTTTCATATTCAATCTTGCTGAAGCTCCTGTGTGTGCCCCTGTGGGGGAGGGAGATCTGAGTTAAGGGAAACTCAGAGTGTGACATAATGACAGAAACGCAGGACAGCAGTGTTTCACTACATGTTTAAACGTACCATTTCAGACGATAAATCAATTCTACAGTGTTTTGCTGTCTTAATCTGCAGCAGATGCTTAGTACATCATCACCACAGTGACAACTGAAATGACTTTTAACTGGAACTCTGGTTTACGTTTCCTGTTTACACAAGGAGGTGGGAAGGTTGCTCATCAAATCGTTTCAGGGTACGTTTCTACATTTTTGCTCAGAGAGAAGCTGCAGCTCAGCTCCCTCCTTCATGTGCAGGACACTGTACAGGACACTGTGCAGACATGCTGTATGTGAGTGTACTGAAGTGCCCCAAGGTCCCGCAGCATGGTTAAGACACTACTGTATAAGTATTCAAAAAGAGGGGACTGAGAGAGAGGGGGAAAGTAGGAGAGCAAGAAGAGAAACCGAAGACAGTGTGTCACATTCTGATCACCAGAGGGAGCGTGTCACATTCTGATCACCAGAGAGAGCGTGTCACATTCTGATCACCAGAGGGAGCGTGTCACAGTCTGATCACCAGAGGGAGTGTGTCACAGTCTGATCACCAGAGGGAGCGTGTTACAGTCTGGTCACCAGAGGGAGCGTGTTACAGTCTGATCACCAGAGAGAGCGTGTTACAGTCTGATCACCAGAGGGAGCGTGTCACATTCTGATCACCAGAGGGAGCGTGTCACATTCTGATCACCAGAGGGAGCGTGTCACAGTCTGATCACCAGAGGGAGCGTGTCACAGTCTGATCACCAGAGGGAGCGTGTCACAGTCTGATAACCAGAGGGAGCGTGTTACAGTCTGATCACCAGAGGGAGCGTGTCACAGTCTGATCACCAGAGGGAGCGTGTTACAGTCTGATCACCAGAGAGAGCGTGTCACAGTCTGATCACCAGAGGGAGTGTGTCACAGTCTGATCACCAGAGGGAACGTGTCACATTCTGATCACCAGAGGGAGCGTGTCAGTCTGATCACCAGAGAAAACGTGTCAGTCTGACCAACAGAGGGAGTGTGTCACAATCTGATCACCAGAGAGTGCGTGTCACAGTCTGATCACCAGAGAGAGCGTGTCACAGTCTGATCACAAGAGGAAGCATGACACAGCCTGTTTACTAGAGGGAGCATGTCACAGTCTGATTACCAAAGGGAGCATGTCATAGAGAGTGCGAGTCACAGTCTGATCACCAGAGAGAGCATGTCACAGTCTGATCACCAGAGAGAGTGTGTCACAATCTGATCACCAGAGGGATCATGTCACAGTCTGATCCCACTGACTGTGACTGTGATCCGATCCGCTTGTTCACTTTCTGACCAATTATTTGTTAGGACAATTTCTGATTTACTGTTGGGCTTGATCCATTTTTTGTGTGCACATGAATGAGTGTCTGTGTGTGTGATCACACACCTGTATGTGTGTGTGTGTGTGTATAAATATATAAATATATATATATATATGAACACAAAAGAATTTTGATCTGTGCAGTGAGAACTCCTGCTACTCCCTCAGGGGAACAGAGAGGAGAGATGGGGAGATGGAGGGAAAGTGTGAGAGACAGAATGAGAAAAAGAGTACGAAAAAAGAAGAGGGAGACAGGGACAGAGGGAGAGGAAGAGGAAAGGGGAGGGATGGAGAGGGAGGGAGGAATAGAGATGAGCTCATGAATGATTCATGAAAGCGCTGATTATTCATCTGCAGGAGCAGGAGTGACATCTGCATAGGGAGAGCTGAACTCTGTCAGCCAGTGACCTCTGACCCCCACCGCGTCTCCACGGCTACAACTCTGCAACTCAGCCCCCAGGACAGCGAGAGAGGAAGCCGAAAGTGAAAATGAGAAAACTGAGTGAGGGAGGTGTATAAAGCTGTGTGTGTGTGGAAGCATCCACAAAAATTATGCTAATGGCTGCATTGCAGACCTCTGCAAAACCCCATCAGAACCCCAGAATGGCTGCAGCGGACTGCAGTGCTGTGTCTCCTGACTGGAGGGAGAGGGATCTCCAGAGGGTCTGGCAACCCGCACGTCGGCGTTAATTAAGGGAGAGGACGAGAGAAGCTGCTGAAATAAAGAACAATCCCAGCCTGAAGAAAGACCAGCCTGACTGTGCAGCAAACCACACACACACACACAATACTGCACAACACCACACACACACAATACTGCACAACACCACACACAATACTGCACAACACAACACACAATACCGCACACACAACACCACACACACACACACACTACTGCACAACACCACGCAACACCACACACACACACACAATACTGCACACCACACACAATACTGCACAATACCACACACACACACACACACACACACACACAATACTGCACAATACCACACAAACAATAGCAAACAATACCACACACAAAATACTGCACAATACCACACACACCTAATACCGCACAATACCATACACACACAATATACCTCACACACACAATACCGCACAACACACACACAATGCTCCAAAACTGCACACATTACTATGCACAAACACGAGCTGACCAAGAGAAGAGTTGCATCATCTAACAGGAGTTCATTTGCATGCTCCTGCTTACTTACAGATGTCATGCGGGATCAAGATCACAAGAGTTTCTGGGTAACGTTGTTTTATCTGCACAGCTCTGCCCTGTAGCTGTTTAAGAGGAGAGTGCTTTGGGTCAGTTCTGGTCAATAGCAGAATATTCCCCTTCCACAGCTGGAGCTTTAGAGGTCATGGCGTCTGGGTGCTAACGCAGTGTTGATGTTCTTGCCTGAACCCTGAACCCTAGACCTGATTCCTCTGTCTGCGTGATCTGACGAGCTAGAACGCTGAGCTCTGACACACCGCCTTCAGCACTCCCACAAGATAGATTCACATATTAAATATTAATACGTCATTCTTCAAGATCAGAAAAGCAAGGTGAAATCTCAGTGAGCAAATATGAACAAAACTTTATTAAAGTTCTGTCACACAGACACACAAATACTGACACACCAAGATACTCACACACACACCCACACCCACACACACACACACACACACACACACACAGCCACGTGTCCTAAATATAATGGGACTCTAAATGAAAACAAATATTGCGTCAGGGGATTATGTGTATGGCCCAGAGCTCCAACAGTGGACATACGCCACCCACAATCTCAATCAAGTCCACACACATCTCCTTCCTCCTCCCTGACTCCCACGCACAGTCAGCGTCATGACAACGGCCCATGCTCACAGACACGCTGGAACCGAGGGTACATAAACGGTACATCGACGGTACACGGAGGTACTGAACACTGTTACAGTACACAGAATAATGTTCAGAAGGGGGGTACTGAACACCGTTACAGTACACAGATTAATGTTCAGAAGGGGAGGTACTGAACACCATTACCATACACAGACTAATGTTCAGAAGGGGGGTACTGAACACCGTTACAGTACACAGAATAATGTTCAGAAGGGGGGTACTGAACACCGTTACAGTACACAGATTAATGTTCAGATAGGGAGGTACTGAACACTGTTACAGACTAATGTTCAGAAGGGGGGGTACTGAACACCGTTACAGTACACAGACTAATGTTCAGAAGGGGGGGTACTGAACACCATTACCATACACAGACTAGAGTTCAGAAGGGGGGTACTGAACACCATTACAGTACACAGATTAATGTTCAGATAGGGAGGTACTGAACACTGTTACAGACTAATGTTCAGAAGAGGAGATACTGAACACTGTTACAGAGACGGATGATCAGATGGGGAGTTACTGAACACTGTTACTGTACAAAGACTGATGTTCAGAAGGGCAGTTACTATACAGACTAATGGCACTGCTGATCAAAAGACTTATTTTGCGGGGGGTTGATGGTTGTTCATACACTCTCACTCTGTCACACACACACACACACACACACACACACACACACACACACACACACACACACACACACACACACACACACACACACACACACACACGAGGCGACACAGTAAGCTCAGCTGGTCCATGATCTGCTCCATGTGAACATTACCCCCCACCCCCGTGCGTGTGTCTCCGTCACCCACAGATCTCCACCATACCCCCTGTGCCCTCTCTCAAGGTCGGGCGTGAGGAGAGAGAGCTCCCCCCAGCCTCCAGCCCTGCGCGGCCAGCCTGGAGAAGACCTTTAATCTCGCCCACATTACACTGGCAAACGTGCACGAGTCTGCTAGACAAGGCAGAGAGAGAAATAACTTGTTCATACCTGACTGGCTCTGTAATATAAAATCCAGTTAGGGTAAGGGAGTGTGTGGAGGGGGTGGTGTTGGGTGGAGGCGTGGGTGGAGGTGCGAGGGGCTTTAGGAGTAAAGATAAGGGTTTCCGTCTGTCCCATCAGCTCCGCAAACACTAAATAATGAACAATACTGTGGCTGTCCTGCCATGATAAAACACTCCATTACTGCCAGTGTGAAGAATTAATGATAATTATGCCACGTCCTCCACGATGCTCTTATTGAATTTTTATCTGCTCCTGGAGCAAAGTCCCTTTACTCACCCCCCCCCCCCCCCCCCCCCCCCCCCAAAAAAAAGACACAGACATAACAATAGCTTAAAAAAGCTAATTTACCGTTTTCAGTTTTAAGTAAATGTGAATGTGTGTGTGTGTGTGTGTGTGTGTGGGTGGGGGGGGGGTGGAAGACACAGAGGCCAGCTGCAGCAATGGGGGCGGGGCCAAAGCAGACACGCGGGCTGAGTGGTGTCTCAGGACGTGTTCAGGACTCCTCTGGCCTGCAGGAGCACTGAGCATACAATATAACGTGCAGAAGGCATTAACTCTACTGCCCAGAACTCATAAAAAAACTCCAGGAAAAACTCATGCAGGTATGCGTCACACTCACACACACACACACACACACACACACACACACACACATACACACACACACACAAACACACACTCAAACACACACTCACACACACACTCACACACACACACACACACACACACACACACACACACACACACACACACACACACACACACACACACACAGCAGGCACACTTCAAATATCTGTGGCAGTTTAGAGGAAAGATATTTTAAGTGAGTTGTCATCCATTATGGTGCTTCTGTCTCTCCCCATCCACCCACCCATCCACCCACACATCCACCCACACATCCACCCACCCATCCACCCATCCAGCCACCCAACCACGCTTACTTGAGCTCTGCGGCAGGCTGGAGAGAAAGGCACGCAGGCGCGTGGACAGCCACTCCACGCTCTCCTGCAGGTTAGCCAGGGCCTTCAAGTCACTCACATCCCAAAGGATCTCATTCTGGGGAATCAGCTTGTCTCCTAGGTTACCCGTCAACACCTCTGACTCTTTAGCAAAAGCCACTCTATGTGACAGAAAGAGAAAGAAGAGAGAGAGAGAGAGAGAGAGAGAGAGAGAGAGAGAGATGAGGATTAGCCTCAACATGCGGGAGGCTGAGCTTGACTCTCTTCAACCCTGCAAATGATTCTTCATATGAGTTGTTCTCATTAACACGATTACCATTATCAGCCTAAAAATGCAAGAAAACAGATAAGTAGGTAAGAGAGAGGGGTGTCGTAAAGGAAAGTGGAGAGGAGGAGAACTGGGGAGGGGAGGAAAGGGGAGGGGACGTGAAAGTTACTGAGGGGAGATTATCATAACAACGTCATGCCCTCAACACAGGCCAAAAACCCACACAGATACCAACATGCATTTTATTAAGGCTCACATCCACCCCCTCCGCTCCTGGCCCCACATCATCATATGCTAGGCCCACCCACCATCTGCTAGCCCCACCCCCATCTGCTAGCCCCACCCCCTCATCTGCTCTCCTTTCTCATTCTCTCCACCTTCCCCTTCCCTCTCTTTCTCTTTTTCCCCTCTTCCTCTCTTCTCTCTCCCTTTCTTTCTCTCTCTCCCTCTCTCCCCCCTCTTCCTCTCTCTCTCCCTCTCCCCTCTCTCTCTTCCCCTCTCTCTCTCTTCCCCCCTCTCTCTCCCTCTTACCCTCTCCCTCTCTCTTTCCCTCTTCCTCTCGCTCTCTCCCCCTCTCTTCTCCTCCATTCTCTCTATGCTCTCTCTACTAGTTTCTAGCAAGTTTTACAACAAGCAGAAAAAGGGAAAATAACTGGATAAATGTAATCCCAGCCGTTACAAAAAATAGAACTTACCACACATTTTTTTTATGAAAAATATTATTTTCTTAGTGAATAATGGCATTTATTGTCCATAAAAAATGTGACGAAGACACTTTTTAAAGCAAAGTTCAGCAGGATATAAGAAAAAACAACAACAACAGAACCTCTCTGTGCTGTGGTGAATGAAGGCCTTATTAATGGGGTCTTTATCACTGCGGCTTGGGTAGCCACACACACGCCGGCAGCCTTGTGGTACTGCTGATGAAACTGTCAGAAGAGTTTAAATAATAAAGCCCTTTTACAGGCCAAACAGATTGGCTTTTTTGTCCAGCAAGCCAGTTCATTTATTTGCGTTCCAGTTGCAGGCCACACGGTGCCCTTCCGGGGGGTGTGGGGTGGGGGGCACTTACAAAGCCATTTTGATAAAAATGGATCCCTCCCTTTCTGCTCACGTTTCTTATAATGATTTTCAGAGAAGGTACAATCACCTCCTGGTTGTACTGGTGTTTTATAGGGGATTCGTGTCTGAACTGGGAGAGAGGGAGGAATGGAAAAAGGAGAGAGAAAAAAGACCAGACCAACACCGGTTCAGTTCAGACCAGACCATTGCTGGTTCCTGGCTGTTGAATTCTCTCTGTCAGCTTGGATCAGTCGTGCAGCATTACAGACACCACATCCCAGAACTTTCCCAGAACAGGCTGGATCCACAGTCCTGCGAGTGCAGTCCACGAGGTGTTCACAAGGTGTTCACGTCCTCACACCACACACCCAGGCTGTTCTCTTGAACCTGTGCACGTCTAAGGACCACACCAGGCTGTCCACTCCACCAGCACGCCCACACGCTCATTAACAAACCTGCTTTTTAGAAATTTACAGTACAACTCATTACATTTCTAATACACCAACATGACTGGGATTTTAAAAGGAAAGCGTGAATTTTATAACACGCTAGCACAGTCCATTGCAGACTGTATGCTTAAATAAGAAAACCTCTAAAAGGAAATAGTTGGGTTTAAAATACAGTCTTCACTGAATGGAAATCCATATCAGAGCTGGTTAATGTGAGGAAAGTGCTGGATGAAAGGTCCAGGGGCACTGTGGGAATTCTCATCACGTACGCAACACAAAATAAAAGCTATTCTTTTAACTCAAACTCTTTTAGCTCACTTCTCAATCAAACTCAGCTTTGGAATTCAGACCTACTGCTTCGTCTCTCGCTGGAGTTTAAAATGGACAAATCAAATCATTTTAATTTCTCAAAACAAAGACTCTTATTGTAGAAACAAAAACTCATTATGCAAGTTCATTACATAAGATGTTTTTTTCCCCATTTGTACCTGTGTGGTAAACGTTTCTGCTGCTGCCCCTGTGGGGTCACCTGTGTGGGCTGCATATGTTTATGCAAATGAGTGTACTCCACTAGTTGGAGGCTGTTTGGTTGTTGTTCTTTTTTGAATATAATCATCCAATTTTTAAAAATATTTTTGGAATAGGTTGTTTTGGTACTTGGTAATAGCAGTTAATGTACAGGATCATTTGGTTGGTAAACATTGGCAGTGTCAGACCTTCAAATCTAAACTGGTGGTGAATTAAAACACTGACTGTGTCAAATGTTTTTACAAAAGTTGTGATCGGAGCCAAGCAAAATACTAAGGTCTGTGAGTGTGTGTGTGTGTGCTTGAATGTGCACTTGTGTGAAAATGTGCGCACGATTGTGTGTATGTGTATGGTTGTGTGTGTGCACTATTTTGTGCATGTCTATTTGCATTTGTGAGGCTGTGTGCGCATGTCTGCTTGTGTGCGTGTACATACATGCGTGTGTACATGTGTGTGTGTGTGTGCTCTGACCGGGTGAAGTCCTCTTCATCCTCCCTCTTCTGTCTCAGTTGTCTGGGCTGGGTCATGTTGGTCCAGTTGGGCAGTGACTGCAGCAGGCGGCTGATGTCCTCATCTTTGGCCCAGGACGCACTGATGGTCAGTTTCTCCTCACACTGCACTATACCCCTGCAGCAGAGAGACACACACCAACCATCACACGACCCGCCTGTCTGTCTGCTACACACACACAGCAGCCTGAACAGTGAGACACACTCCACACACTCCAACTTCCTCTTTCCCTGCGTTTAAAACAGGAAGGCTCATCCCCAACGGCTGAAGAAAGACAACAAATCTACTCTCAACACGTTCCGGCGTGAGACGGACTGAACGCTGAGCGCTGAGCGCTGATCACAAGCCCAAAGCACTGAACGCTAAGAAGGACAAGCACTGCCATCATCACATCTTCATGTGCTGGAGAAAAACGTTGACATAAACCCCCATAATCAATCAATCAATCAATCAAAGTTTATTTGTATAGCGCTTTTCACAACACATGTTGTCACAAAGCGCCTTACAGGATTTAAAAGGTTAACAATACTACGGGTCCAGAACCCTAATGAGCAAGCCAAGGGCGACAGTGGCGAGGAAAAACTCCCTAAGATAGTGGGGAATAGGAAGAAACCTCGGGAGAACCAAGACTCAAAAGGGAACCCATCCTCCATTGGGCGGCCCGTTAACACACAGATTACACAAAATACAGACAAATACACAAGTCACACACAAATGCATTCATAACTCTTCAGGTCTTCAGTTCGCATTTCACACACATCCTAAAAGACTAGACGTCATGTTCCATTTTTACAAAGTCATGTGGAATATTCACCCTAACCCAGGTGGAATATTCACCCTAACCCAGGTGGAATATTCACCCTAACCCATAACCAATCTCAGCGAGGAAACAGCCCTGGGTTAGGGTGAATATTCCACCTGGGTTAGGGTGAATATTCCACCTGGGTTAGGGTGAATATTCCACATGGGTTAGGGTGAATATTCCACCTGGGTTAGGGTGAATATTCCACCTGGGTTAGGGTGAATATTCCACATGACTTTGTAAAAATGGAACATGACGTCTAGTCTTTTAGGATGTGTGTGAAATGCGAACTGAAGACCTGAAGAGTTATGAATGCATTCAGCCTCACACTCAGCATATTTCACAGCAGGAAGCAGGAATAAATTGTCCTTTCATAAGCACAAAACCTTCACTTTGTAGCTAATGTCGTGTAATTGCACTGTAAAACAACAGATCTCCAATGCACTATTAGGAATAAGCTCCACACTGCCTCTGCAGATATACACCAGAGTTTAGTAGTGAAACCCAGAACCAGGACTGGAACTAGGCCCAGAACCAGAACCAGAACCACATGCTTAACAGGATAGAATGACAGACAGGAAAGAATGACAGACAGGACGGGATGGTGGACAGGACTGGATGACAATCCCACAGTAGCCGTGTCCAGAACCAGGTCCAACCCATTAGCAGATACACGTGAGTCTGCCACAAGCAAAGTGCTTCTGAATTAATAGGAGGAGGAACCAGTTGATATATGAAAACGTAGATGTTTAAATCATCTCATTTATTCATGGGGTTCTAGTTTGAATCTTATATATGTAAAATATGTGCATACATTATATATACATATATCTATACACACAATACAGTTTAATTGAATAGTGATGATGGGTGTTAGCCAATGTCTCTCAGGCCACGACATGCTGATATATACTGGGCAGTGAGGGGGCGGAGACATGCTGATATATACTGGGCAGTGAGGGGGCGGAGACACGCTGATATATACTGGGCAGTGAGGGGGCGGAGACATGCTGATATATACTGGGCAGTGAGGGGGCGGAGACACGCTGATATATACTGAGCAGTGAGGGGGCGGAGACACGCTGATATATACTGGGCAGTGAGGGGGCGGAGACATGCTGATATATACTGGGCAGTGAGAGGGCGGAGACACGCTGATATATACTGGGCAGTGAGGGGGCGGAGACACGCTGATATATACTGGGCAGTGAGGGGGCGGAGACACGCTGATATATACTGGGCAGTGAGGGGGCGGAGACATGCTGATATGTCTTCATTGTTGCCATAGCAACACCTGGCAACGCAAATGGCCACTGTAGATGACAAATCCTTAATTCTGCTAGATCAGCACATCTTCTCCCGATTTCTCCAACGCACAGCTGATTATACGGACATACATCACACAACTCCTGCAGTAATGAGAATGAATGGGTGATGATTCAGTTGATCCGTTGGTGATCTGTGGCCGTGGTAACAGATGTGAGTGTAGAACACGTGTTTGCTGGTACTGTAACAGTTACTGTCTGAATGGTCATGTCCCATCTGAAGAGCATGTCCCTGATATCTTGGTTTGAAGGGTATTAGTAGAGATTGTTAATAATGCATGTGTCTGCACCTTCCTGGAGATTTTGTGAGAGATTTATTAGTTTTATTTGTAGGATAATAGGAGTGAGCCATTTTTCCTGTTTACACAACAGGTAAAACACAAGCAACATCACTGTGACATCCGCGGGAAATCCACAGATGTGAAAATATTCCCACATTTCCATACTTTTCTGGAGGACGTTTTCTTTTATACTGCAAATGTGCTGTGTGTCTGTGTGTGTGTATCAACAGTGAGATACATGACCAGTCAAATAATAACTGTTGTTATTAACTGTAACCCTTGTGTACTTCACTGCAACACAGAATTCTCCAGGACTATATATTATTTATGTGGTATTACTTATGTATTATTATTGTTCTAGTGGTCCCTACTGCTTGTATATGTGTGTGTGTGTATATGCATGTGTGTGTGTGCATTGAGAATAAATCACTACTTCTCCCAAGACTGGGCCCAATTCAGACCTCTTCCTATTGGTGGTGGTTTGTCAGAGTTGCTACCCGCACCACCACGGTGTGGACGGAGGTGATGGAGCTGTAGTAATGGACTGATGGAGGGAGTCACCTGTAGGCAGAGTTGCAGATCTCCTTGTACTCTTTGAGCTTATCACAGACCATCTCCAGGAACTGGGTGGAGTAGGAACTGAGGTCCTGCATCAGAGCCATCAGATCCTGGACGGACTTCTCTACCACCACGGTGCTCTAGAACCACAGAAACAAAGAAAAATAAAGACCATTATTTCCTATGTTTCTGCAGACGAGTTACCGAGAACTAGACACAAAACAGACCAAACCAGCTGTTTTCTTCAGGGAGGCTGAGCTAAACGCGATCTTGACATGGAGACACATGAAGAAACACTTGCAGGCTTAAGGCGGTCTGATGAATTTTACTCCATTACTGCTGTGCTCTGTGTGATCTGAGAGGAGAAACCTTCTGCCAAGCTGACGGTATCGTTTTCGCCTACTCAAATGAAGCCCAGCGAATGGCAGCTCAGTCATCTTCGTCTACAGGCTGCCCGTCATCTCCCTCACACCCCGACTGCAAATACGTTCTAGAAATGAAATAAAATCAGGCCTCGCATTCACCTGTCAAACTGCCTGATGCTCCTACTGG
>NC_135215.1:8354462-8414462 GCF_052324685.1 Brachyhypopomus gauderio | reverse complement strand
GCTCGGCAGGCCCATCCCAGCTCCCACTCCCAGAGCAGCGTGAGGAGTTGCTGCGGCCCGAACCACGGCCTGTCCCCCCCCTCTCCGGGGAAGCCACGGCCCGTCTCTCGTACCCCCCGCCTCCCCTTGGCCGGCCGTGACATTTGGTTCCTGTGCCTCAGGTTTGGCTCTGTGGGGAGAGATTAGCTCCTCTGGTTCCAGCACCCTGTGTCCACCCACACAGACGGGTCACCTGCGAGGAACGTTCTCCCCCCACCTCAGGGTTAGGGTGTGTAGTGGCAGCAGGGGGCGCCGTGGCACACGGAGGGAGATAATCAGTTGTGCGCCGGGTCTGTGAGGGTGTCGCCCACACACACGGTGGTCAGTGTATCCTCCAGATACACGGTCTGAACTGATTAGGGCCCAGATTCATCACGCGCTGCTCAGACGCTACACAGACGTTACACAGATGCTACACAGACGTTACACAGACGCTACACAGGTATTACACAGGCGCTACACAGACATTACACAGGCGCTACACAGACATTACACAGGCGCTACACAGGCGCTACACAGACGTTACACAGATGCTACACAGACGTTACACAGACGCTACACAGGTATTACACAGGCGCTACACAGAGGGGGGGGGGGGGTTGGGGGGGTGTGTGTGTGTGCGTGTGTGTGTGTGTGTCTCGGAATCCTAATCAGGGGAGATGCTACGAGCCTTTAGGCCACAATGTTCTGTGATTGGCTGTGGTGGTCTGTGTGGAGCCTCCTCAGTTAAAGCCCGTGTTGAGTGTTTGTGTGTCAACGAACAGCGCACATCTAATGGAGATGCGTCGCTAGGAAGCCAATCAGCAGGTGCCTCAAACACCAACACACATGTATGTGCACGCGTGCTCGCACACACACACACACACACACACACACACACACACAACAAATATACACATCAGCTGAGTAACACATGCCTACCAACAAATGAAAAGGTCAGTCTCATTAGCTCCCAGACTTCAGACTTGTGTGTCTGCGCACACAGGAGTGTGTGTGTGTGTGTGTGTGTGTGTGTGTGTGTGTGTGTGTGTGTGTGTGTGCTAACTGTGTTTGAGGCTGAGTGAGTGAATACAGGGAGATTAAAAAGGTCAGCTTCATTAGCAAAGCACTGACGACCATTTGGTGTCAGCACAGGAACTTTGGCTAAGTACCTGACAGAACCTGGAAAACCACGCTGGGAGGAGGGCTGGTCCTGCTCGTGCAAACACCACCTCAACATCTCGCCAGTTCTGGAAGACTTGACTACGGTAGCCCACAGTCTTCAGATAAACAAGCACATAAATAAATAGATAAACAGTCAAGTCTGGCCCGTCAACGTTGGGGCATGAGCTTTAAAACTTCGATAGATGGGATGTGGTGGTGTGTGCGGTGGGAGCGGGTAGCGTGGCATCCCACGGGCATCGAGGACACAGTGGAGCAGACAGGAACATCCAGACCCACTGATCCACATGCGCTGTTTAGCATGTGGCCGTACGTGTGTGTATCTGGGGGCGTGACACGCCCCTATCATCCGCCTTGTGCCTCTAACGGAAGGGTCCGGGAAGATTTATGAAGCCAATCTCTGGCCAGGCCACAAAGTGACCCTAACCCCCCCCCCCCCCCCCCAAGCCCCAGACGAATGCTCCTCTCTCCTGCGGATAGGGTTCTAATTAAACGGATCAGTCAGCAAGCACGAACAGCGGCCATAGATAGCATCAGAGTCACGGAGCCCTGCTGCATCACAGCTGCACATGGAGAAAGGCATTCCAGTGATTACCTGGCCGGGAGGGGGGGGGTTGGCAGTGTTGAACAGTGCAGTGGATGTCCACACTCCTTCTGTTATGGACCACTATCACAGCCTGTCTTATCAGTCCAGGGGAGAGGAAGGAGTGCACCTTTCAGAGCACTGCTCTTATCAGAGAGAGAGAGAGAGAGAGAGCGAGAGAGAGAGAGAGAGAGAGAGAGAGAAAGGAGGAGAGATAGATAGAGAGACAGAAAAACAGACAGATAGATAGACAGAGATGCACAGAGAGACAGACAGACAGAGAGATATGCAGAGAGACAGACAGACAGAGAGATATGCAGAGACAGACAGACAGAGAGATATGCAGAGAGACAGAGAGGGGCGATTGCACAACTGCTATTGCTGGCTGTTAGCACTAGGCCTCTCATTACTGTTATTAATTCCACCACAATAACTCCCTTGTCAGCCATAGTTGAGTATTATCGAGTTCTTCACTGGGACCAAGGGCCACTTCACCTGCATAACATTACACTCACATAAAGCTTCACATACAACACCGCACTTCATCCCCAGAGTGGCAGAACTCATTATACAAGAAATACTTATACCTCTGTATATATGAGGATAAATCCATCCATAACCAGTTAAATGAACAGCACTATCAAAGTCAATAAAATCCCTAAAACAACAACTCTGACTGCTGCTGTAGTCAAAGAACCGAGAAATATTTAAGCACGTTTGATATTTAACTAGACCGGCTCTTTAATGAGACGCCTGAAGCAACCTCCATCAGAACTCCCTTCCAACATATAAAAGATGGGAAAAGCACACACAGTCCCTGACCCCACACACACACACACACACACACACACAATCCCTGACCCCACACCACACACACACACACACACAATCCCTGACCCCACACACACACACACACACACAATCCCTGACCCCACACCACACACACACACACACACACACACACAATGCCTGACCCCACACCACACACACACACACACACACACACAATCCCTGACCCCACACCACACACACACACACACACACACACACACACACAATCCCTGACCCCACACCACACACACACACACACACACACACACACACACAATCCCTGACCCCACACCACACAAACACACACACACAATCCCTGACCCCACACACACACACACACACACACACACACAATCCCTGACCCCACACCACACACACACACACACAATCCCTGACCCCACACCACACACACACACACACACACACACACAATCCCTGACCCCACACCACACACACACACACACACACACACACACACAATCCCTGACCCCACACCACACACACACACACACACACACAATCCCTGACCCCACACCACACAAACACACACACACAATCCCTGACCCCACAACACACACACACACACACACATACATATATACACACAAGCACCCACACACACACATTTACACAAACGTGCACACACACACACACACACACACAAACATGCACATATGCGCGCGCACACAAACACACACACACACAGAGGCGCGCATGCACACACACACACACACACACACACAAACATGCACATATGCGCGCGCACACAAACACACACACACACAGAGGCGCGCATGCACACACACACACACACACACACACACACACAAACACACAAACACACACAGAGGCGCGCATGCACACACACACACACACACACACACACACACACACACACACACACACAGTCTTTGTCTGTAAAGCTCCACCACAGGAGAGCACTCTTACAAGCATCATTGCACTTCCCCATCCGGCGTGGACCAGACCTCAGAGGAAATGCACAATTCAGCAGGAAGCCATGCTCATCTCCAAGACGACTCCTCATATAACGCATGACTGTTCACACCAACGGCATCCACAGCTCAGGTCAATTCCGTTTCCATTTCAGGACACGAAAAAGTGCTGTGAGGAACCCCAAGAGCCCCAGACGCTCTGATACCCCCAAGAGCCCCGGACGCTCTGATACCCCCAAGAGTCCCAGACGCTCTGATAGCCCCAGGAGCCCCGGACGCTCTGACAGCCCCAAAGAGCCCCAGACGCTGGGCTCTGTTTAATGGGGCTGCATGTGTTCCCTCTCTTGTCCATCTGTTTGATCCATTAATTCTTAAGGTTTCTTTTTTGTGTGTTTGGATAAACAGTCTGCCTCCATTCAGGCTGTGTTTACTGCTATTCACAAATAAAGGAGTAAAGTGTAAAGTATACAGATCAACATATAAGAAAATGTCCTTAAAGGATAATCCAAACAGGTCATTATGCAATCACAACTTCTGTTCTGCCCTTACAATAAGTCAGAAGATGCATATCAGCATCTTCTCCAGATATTCCTATAAATGCTGATACTAAACAGTGATGTAATAGCTGATACAGAACAGTGATGTAATAATAGCTGATACTGAACAGTGATGTAATAATAGCTGATACTGAACAGTGATGTAATAATAGCTGACACTGAACAGTGATGTAATAATAGCTGACACTGAACAGTGATGTAATAGCTGATACTGAACAGTGATGTAATAGCCAATACTGAACAGTGATGTAATAATAGCTGACACTGAACAGTGATGTAATAGCTGATACTGAACAGTGATGTAATAGCCAATACTGAACAGTGATGTAATAGCTGATACGGAACAGTGATGTAATAGCTGATACTGAACAGTGATGTAATAATAGCTGACACTGAACAGTGATGTAATAGCTAATATAGAACAGTGTTTTTATAGCC
Source organism: Brachyhypopomus gauderio (assembly GCF_052324685.1). Lineage (NCBI taxonomy): Eukaryota > Metazoa > Chordata > Actinopteri > Gymnotiformes > Hypopomidae > Brachyhypopomus > Brachyhypopomus gauderio. Next base: position 8,409,900 of record NC_135215.1, on the reverse strand, counting down.
GACACTGAACAGTGCGGTAATACCTGATACTGAACAGTGATGTAAAAGCTGATAGGGAACGGTGATGTAATAATAGCTGATATTGAACAGTGATGTAATAGCAGACACTGAACAGTGCGGTAATACCTGATACTGAACAGTGATGTAATAGCTGATATGGAACAGTGATGTAATAGCTGATATGGAACAGTGATGTAATAGCTGATACTGAACAGTGATGTAATAGCTGATACTGAACAGTGATGTAATAGCAGATGCTGAACAGTGATGTAATAGCTGATACGGAACAGTGATGTAATAATAGCTGATACTGAACAGTGATGTAAATGCTGATACGGAACAGCAATGTAATAGCTAATACAGAACAGTGATATAATAGCTGATACTGAACAGTGATGTAATAGCCGTTGACTCCCATTGTGAACTTTTGAAGCCACCAAGATGGCCGCACAGACACCGCCATCTTGGATGCACTTGCGCAGTAGCCAGATTGGAGCCAGAGCATGCGCATTAGAACCGGTAGGCAGGACAGTATCTCCGCCTGAGACCGTATCTCCGCCCCAACATTCGTTAGGATACGCCCACCAGTATAGACATGTTTGACGTTTTACAAAATAAACAAAGGTAAAAGGTTTTAATACTGCTGTCGAGAGTTTTGCTGTCGAGAGTTTTGCTGTTGAGCGCGTTCATATTTGAGCATCTGGTATTAGATGTCAACCAACGCAGCTATTAACTGTCAATCACCTTATCACCACACCCCTTTAAATAACACTTAATAACTTCTATAAAATCTGTTTATCGTAGAGAAAAACACTGGGAGAGATACTAACGCAATGGGGTCTTATAGAATTGACAAAATATAATTGCTCAAAAAACTTATTTTACGTGTAATAAAAATTCAAAGTTTCTTGACCGGCCCGTTCACTTACATGGGAATGGGCGGGGTTAAAAGTTGTACTGCAGCCAGCCACTAGAGGGCAGCTGACTCACGGAAGCTTCACTTTTCACTCGTGTCGTCCAGTCCACTTATATATACGGTCTCTGGTTGTAATAGCCAACACTGAACAGTGCGATAATACCTGATACGGAACAGTGATGTAATACCTGATACGGAACAGTGATGTAATACCTGATACGGAACAGTGATGTAATAGCAGACGCTGAACAGTGATGTAATAGCTGATACTGAACAGTGATGTAATAGCTGATACTGAACAGTGATGTAATAGCTGATACTGAACAGTGATGTAATAGCTGATACTGAACAGTGATGTAATAGCTGATACTGAACAGTGATGTAATAGCTGATACTGAACAGTGATATAATAGCTGATATGGAACAGTGTTGTAATAGCTGCTATGGAACAGTGATGTAATAGCTGATACTGAACAGTGATGTAATAGCTGATACTGAACAGTGATGTAATAGCTGATACTGAACAGTGATGTAATAGCTGATACTGAACAGTGATATAATAGCTGATATGGAACAGTGTTGTAATAGCCGACACTGAACAATTATGTAATAGCTGATACTGAACAGTGACATAATAGCTGATATGGAACAGTGTTGTAATAGCTGATACTGAACAATTTTGCTAGTTGTTTGGCTTTACTTTTCCAAATACTTCAATCTGTAACCTCTTTACACAAATCCTACGCAGGATGGCATCTGTAGAGACAGAGTGTTGAAAAAGGAAAATCTCACCGATCATAATTGCTGAGTTAAACGCATAAAAGTTTATGTAAATAAAAAATTAAGAAACCTGCTTACATCCAGTGCTAAATCCTTAGACTAAACTAAACCTTAAAAACTGGCAGAGCACACAAAGGCACAAAACAAAGTTATACTAGTGAACTATATATACTAGTTATACTGTTTACAGGTGAAACCAGGTAAACCTAGCTATACCTGGGGAGATATCTCACGGAATGGTTGTCTTCTCTCTGATCATGACTGCTTACTTGCTATTGGTTGCGAGAGAGTTCAGAAAAACCTTGGATATGAAACTTCTCAATAGAACTGGATTGTGTTTTCCAGAAGGGATCCAACATATTGGACTAACATAGTAAAAAAAAACAAATGGCATATAAATCGGATGTTCTCACCCTGTTATCGAAATGAGAGCCCCCTGAAGACACCTTCACTGAAATATACAGCTCGGACACAGCTGGAGGAGATGTTTCCAGAGGATTCACCAATAACGCTGATCGATTAGACAGGGGTACAACTGCATTATGTGCATGGGGTCTGGAAGCACTCATCAGAACAACGAGAACACAGTACCAAAGAGGCAAGGGAGGTAAGAGATGAACTTGGAGACCTCAGAGAACTTGGAGATCCAGAGGTCTTATCTCTGGACTCAGAGGAAAAGGCGATAAGTATCATTCTTAATGATAGCATAATGATGGCCAGACACCTACAGTAACTGATGTGGTTTAAAGTTCAAGTGCCAAAATGTCCCCTGCGGGACGGACGGCTGGACTAAAATCCCCCCCTACGATGCAGGAGAACCTCCCTGTTTACATCTGAATGTCGAATGTAATCTACCAATTAATTAGGCAGTTTGGAGGGCGTCACTTATGGGTCATTAAAAGCAAAGCTCCATAAAACGGGTCAGACAGAACACTGAAGAAGCCCGGATCACTGCACCCCAGTGCCATGTCCTGTCTATACTAAAGGGCAGTAGGACCCACCAGTACATGAACTGGAGATACATGCATTCCCCAGCAGATCCAGTAGTTTCAAAAGCCAGAGAGCAAAGCACTTCATCACAACCATCCCAAAACACCCAAACAGCCACAAAGGAGAGGAGTGGAACAGCTTTGCTATGAAGGTCCTTGGTGATAAGTTCAAGACTTTTCAAGGTCTGGTGGTTTATTAGCCAGCATACCTATTCACATGTATGCCATTTAGCCAACATAAACTGTACATTAACCACAGAAAAAAACAGCCCTGTTCATTTAGTACAGGGAAAAGCTATCAAATCAACTCAGACAGTGCACAGCCCTGTGGAAGTATCAGACGGATCGCCTGTGAACTGATCGCCAGTGAACTGTTCTTTGACATCATGGATTTTGGCTCTGAAGAGAAATCGCCTTAGTCACAGTACACCATGCCAGGCTTAAAGCCCAAATCTTGAACAGAGGACATTTGGTTGAGCGTTTTCGAGTTCCACGACCTCCTCAGGGTGCCCGGCGGGTCTCCCAGCCTGAAATGACTCCAAAGCCTCCTGACGCTTGGAATTACATTCCAGTATTTGCCGTTGCGATGTCTCGGGCGGGAAGCGCGTCTGCCACATCGGTGGCGTCTTCCTGGCAGGTGAGGAAGAGCCAGCTCCTCACTGGTCTTAAACAAAAGCCCTCCACTTCACTGCAGCCGCGGGTCCATATGTCAGTGTCTTCTCATAACTCGGAGGGGGGTGTTTTGTTGCCGGGCGGTTCAGCAGAAGGAGGTGATCGCTGACGTGGCCAGACTGCGTTAGTGCAGGACTGGCCTCTAGTCAACAAGTGTGGGCAGCAGAGTGCAACTCAAACGTGCCCTTCAGTGGAGAGACTGCACAAGCCTGGGGCACCAGGGGCTTTACCTACTGTGTTCAAAGCACTCCAACGCCTGGTGCACATGACAACAGAGAGTTTTGGATTTACAGTCTGAGATTCAAAAAGGCATGAGACCACTTCTGTTTCCAACAGCTGCAGAAAATCCCTATAAACAGCATAAATGCTCGTTCCCTAGGGAATATCAATACGATATACACAAACAAAACACAGTCGGGTAAAAGGAGCATACACACACACACACACACACACACACACACGCACGCACACACACACACACACACACACACACACACACACGTTCGTGCACACACACACATGCAGGAATCACGCATCATGCATGCAGCAGCACAGCTAAGCTGGAGACATGGCACACGGGCTGGCGGGCCTGGAGCAGCGAGCCCTCTGATTGGGTAATTAAAAAGAAAAAAAAAGAAAAGCCCAAAACAAAAGAACAGTTTTGTGGAGCTCCAGCTATCTGGAGAGTCGCTCATTACCCCAGCAGGGCAATTAGCAAGATGCCGCAGTCCTCGTTAAGGAGGAGTCATAATCGTAAACAAACGCTGGTGAGACCCTGCCGTCCTCTCTTCTCTAATGAACCGCCACTGATGTCAGAATGAAAAGAGTGAATACACACACACACATTCATCTTATGCGCCTGCACGCACGTGCATTTACACACACGTGCACACACGCACAAAGGCGATGTTGACGAGGGTCAGCTCTCAGCATTAATGTTCTCATCCATTCTCTCTCATTCAGTCAAAGCTCACAGTGGGTTCATTTTGCAGGAAAGCCCTTGCAAAGTCTCAGACGAGTGTCTCCAGCCAGGAGGTGGTGACTAAGCTGCTGGTCCATGCAGGAGAATGTCTCTCACGCCAAGTATCATCCAGACCCACACAGCAACACACGCAGCATCTCCACAAAACTAACTAGGAATGTAAAACAAATCGAGAGGAAACGAGTCACCTTGGCCTGACAAAACACACCAGGAGATAAAAACGATGTGTGTGTGTGTGTGTGTGTGTGTCTCTCTCTCTCTCTTGAGGCTATCAGCCAGGTGAGCATAGCAGCAGTTCACACTCCCCAAGGGGCAACAGTATCCATGGCGATGAAAGCCCTTCTTCGTGTGCCAGGGGAAATGGCCCAGGGAGATAGACAGCTGGCAGCCGGTCGCCACGGAGATAAGCTGTGCATTATACAACCACTAGTTAACTTTTGATTCCAGACAAGCCAGGATTAAAGCCGAGCCCAGATCCAGCACTGAAGTGTGGAGACGTTGAGATGAACCACGACACCTTCCTCACATGCAGGACACCAATGCAAAAGCTTTGAGTTGTTTAGCTTGCAGTGCACAAAATGGAGCACGCCAACTTCAACAACATGACCCATGGTCATGTGACTTTCTAAAGACGGCAACAAAACATAGGCAACAGACGCCGTCAGACGTAGAGTCACCGTCACGTTGCCTGGTTACGGGGCAACTACCGACACACTATGATGGAAACTTAAACACTGAAAACATACATGCCAGCATGTGAAATGTAGGGCTCCACGGATTCTGCTTTTCAGAAATTGTAGAAGATTTCACAGAATTCGCACAGAATTTGATTCCATTTCGACAAATCACCTTTCAGGAAGTGTTTTGCTTGGCTGGTAGGGCAGGTTGAGCGGTTAGTAACACTAAGATCTAAATGTCAGGGGCCACACAGACCGTCACATTCCGTGGTGTTAAATATACCTAAGCCATCCAGGATGAGGCCATTCTCCAAACCCGGCCCATTTCCCTGACTGACAGGTGCAGGGCTGACATCCGTGTGGAGATGTTGAGGTCAGCTCCAGGCCTGACACTCTAATTATCAGTACGCCCGTTCCAGCTACGGCAGGCCTGGGTAGCAAACCCACAGCGTGCCGTCACAGCAACCAAACGAAACACTTCTCAGGGGGGAGAAACCCTCATGGAGGAAAGGACAGGCTGATTCAACATCATCGGGTATTTTAATGGAGAAGAATCCCTTACATGGAAATATTAGGCCAAACAAACACGATTTACATGCACAACAATACTTCAAACCCTGTCCTGCTTCAAACCCTGTCCTGTTTACATTTGCTGTACACTCTGGATTTGAAGGATCCATGTTCTTTAATGAGAAGAGTTGCAGTTAACTGTGTGTGTATGTTTGCAGTTATATTAAATAGACACTTTAATACAGTTAAAGCAGTTAAAAAATAAGAAAAAAAACCAAGAGATTCAAATAGAAATATAAACATTATAGAAAGAAAGAAATCAGAAAAAGAAAGGAGGAAAAAGTGCGAGAGAGGGAGAGAGGGAGAAAGAGAGAGGGAGGAAGAGGAAGGGAGAGAGAGATAAAGAGAGAGAGAGAGGGGGGGGGAGAGATATGGGGGTGAGAGATAGAGAAGAATTCACTGATTTCAGAACAAGGCACAATACCTGTAGAAGAGGTCTCTGGACACCCAAGTTCTTCATGGTGTCTGCGCTGGCCAGGATCTTGAGGGGGTCGGCCACTTTGGTGACGGCCTCGATCTCCTTGTTGGTCTCGGTGCGCACCTGGTTGAGGAAGAGGTCCTTAATGTAGTAGGTCAGGAAGGTACGGAGGTGACACTGACCACCAGGACCCATGTTGGATTCCACCTCCTGAATGAACCTGTCAGGGAGGACAGACGGCCATTACACACGCTGGAAGACATGCACAAACAAACGCAGTCAAATACTGCATGAAAAACTGCAGAGAAGAAGAGGACACACTGGACAAACTGACAGAGAAGAAGAGGACACACTGGACAAACTGACAGAGAAGAAGAGGACACACTGGACAAACTGACAGGAGAAATGAGGAGTGAGTGAGTGAAGGCTGCTTTGGAAACAGTGAGTGGAGGGCACTGGTTAGTGAGTGGAGGGCACTGGTTAGTGAGTGGAGGGGACTGGTTAGTGAGTGGAGGGCACTGGTTAGTGAGTGGAGGGCACTGGTTAGTGAGTGGAGGGCACTGGTTAGTGAGTGGAGGGGACTGGTTAGTGAGTGGAGGGGACTGGTTAGTGAGTGGAGGGCACTGGTCAGTGAGTGGAGGGCACTGGTCAGTGAGTGGAGGGCACTGGTTAGTGAGTGGAGGGCACTGGTCAGTGAGTGGAGGGCACTGGTTAGTGAGAGGAGGGGACTGGTCAGTGAGTGGAGGGCACTGGTTAGTGAGTGGAGGGCACTGGTTAGTGAGAGGAGGGCACTGGTTAGTGAGTGGAGGGCACTGGTTAGTGAGTGGAGGGCACTGGTTAGTGAGTGGAGGGCACTGGTCAGTGAGTGGAGGGCACTGGTCAGTGAGTGGAGGGCACTGGTTAGTGAGAGGAGGGGACTGGTCAGTGAGTGGAGGGCACTGGTTAGTGAGTGGAGGGCACTGGTCAGTGAGTGGAGGGCACTGGTTAGTGAGAGGAGTACTGGAGGAAGCATAAACAGAAGCTACCCAAACAAGGGCAAGACCCGTGCCTGCCAGTGGATGAGAAACACTGGGTGATCAGACTCACTCAGAATCCTGCCGTTTATTGTTTAATGATTCTGTAGTGAATTCCATGCAGTAAAAACAGGCTCTTTCTCCAACGTGGGTCCAGTGCAACATAAGAGAAGAGAACCCAGTGGGAGTGTAAGAGCACGCTGCCGTGTGAGAGCACGCTGCCGTGTGAGAGCACGCTGCCGTGTGAGAGACAGAGGGACTAAACCATACAGGACACTCCTGACTGAGGTGAGACACACCTCACACGTTGAGGACACACGTGGAACTTTCTTCGTCTCTTCACTAATCTAATCGCACTTTGAGTTCAGGCGTGCATCGGTCTGAAGGTGCTGGCCGGGTGACACAGAGGAAATGGAGGCTAATACCACGTCAAATCGCCACGGGAACCAACACTGCTGCAGTGCACCAGGTTACTTGGCAACAAAACACGAATCATATAAAAAAACAAAAAAGCAAACCGGCCCCCACCAGTTGTTTTGTGGTGCTAGCGCTACGCCCGACCTCCACCCGGTATGGTGGTGCATTCATTAGCACAATTTCCCGATGAGCTCATGGCTTTTTGTGTGCGTGTTTGTTTTTTTATACAATAAAACCATTTTATGTGATTTTGATTTACTGCGCAATGGTGTTTTTCAGATGAAATTCAGGCAATCTAGAATATCAGGCGACTGGATAAAGTGGACATGGGATTGCTGATGAGAGCCGGTAGCCCTGAGCCGCTCTGTCTCCACGGCAGGGCTATGTTAACAGAGTTCAGAGGACACTGTGGGCCACCCCAGCTGACAGTGGCCATAGATCAACCATGAGTGCTGACTGATCACCATGTCCACCAGCCTTACACCTAAAAGTGCCTCTTTCAGCAATGTACTGGACAATTAGTCAGCTAGCTGAGAGGTGTGTGTGTGTGTGTGTGTGTGTGTGTGTGTGTGTGTGTGTGTGTGTGTGTGTGTGTGTGTGTGTGTGCAGTGTGCATGAGCGTGTGTATATACATGCTTGTACGGCAAAGAGATTGAGAGTGCATTAATATGCATCTGTGACACAAAATCCCTTCCTAGGATCTAGTGATCTAGTGATCACTAAAACACTCTCCGGGGTTAGACATCCAGGGCTAGCGCCAGACATCCAGGGCTAGCGCCAGGCATCCAGGGCTAGTAGCAGACATCCAGGGCTAGCAGCAGACATCCAGGGCTAGCAGCAGACATCCAGGGCTAGCGCCAGACATCCAGGGCTAGCAGCAGACATCCAGGGCTAGCAGCAGACATGCAGGGCTAGCAGCAGACATGCAAGGCTAGCAGCAGACATTCAGGGCTAGCGCCAGACATGCAGGGCTAGCAGCAGACATGCAGGGCTAGCAGCAGGCATGCAGGGCTAGCAGCAGGCATGCAGGGCTAGCAGCAGACATGCAGGGCTAGCAGCAGACATCCAGGGCTAGCGCCAGACATCCAGGGCTAGCAGCAGACATGCAGGGCTAGCAGCAGACATCCAGGGCTAGCGCCAGACATCCAGGGCTAGCAGCAGACATCCAGGGCTAGCAGCAGACATCCAGGGCTAGCAGCAGACATGCAGGGCTAGCGCCAGACATCCAGGGCTAGCGCCAGACATCCAGGGCTAGCAGCAGACATTCAGGGCTAGCAGCAGACATCCAGGGCTAGCAGCAGACATTCAGGGCTAGCAGCAGACATGCAGGGCTAGCGCCAGACACAAACGAGTCATGAGTAGTTCACCACCTCTCTCCCTCAGTCAGCATCTCAACACGCACATCAAAGGTGCAGCACAGATGGACCTGTACAAACTAACACACATTAATGTTTCAAACACGGTATAAAACGGCATCAGTGTAACAATCAATGTGAACAAACCACCATCTGGACACACACACAAAACTCTTAATAAGAGCAGCTCGGTCTGATCCACACGTGAGTGTGTGGTCATGGCTTCTGAGCTGCAGAGGTTCACTCATATCCAGAAACATTTTAACCTCTGAATTTTTATTTCTGCAGTGTCATCCCATTAGGTTGAGGATTAAAAAAACATTCATTTAATACAGCTAATATTGTCATTGAAAATGATCTATTGTGATGCCTGTGATTGATTAACTGATTAATTGGCTTTAATTAATAAACTCATTAGCTCATTAGTTAAAGAGCATTTAGAAACCCCTTTAGATGTAGTTCAGGACATTCAAGTTAAACGCATTAACTAAGACCTCTCACGACTGACTAATTGCAGAGGTCTAACCCATGATCACCATTATACTAATTACGCAATGAGCTGAAAATCATAATAGTCAAATTCTTATTGCATTTATTGCACCATCAGCTGCAGTGCTGAATGTTGTGAGTGGGAATTGACTAAAATGTGTCAGTGTTTCTTAAAGGCTCCCCTGAAGAAAAGCACTATGAAGCACTAAAAGGAAGATGACTCCATCACAATCCATCATGTCCTCACCATAATACCCTCTAACAAATTATTCATACCATATGCTGCCTGTACATCCCTCTATCTCACTATTTCTCTCCTCTCGTTCTCTAGCTTTCTCTCTCTTCCTCTCCTCTCTCTCTCTCTCCCTCCACATGATCCCTTCTCTCCCTCTCTGTTATTATTTCGCTCACATAAATCTCTCTGATCGCTTGCATTAGGAGGTAAATACGAGGTGACGCCTGCCACAGAGGACGGTCTGCTTTCCCGGGATAATCGAATTCTGCTCGAGCCGATCCACCCTGGGGACGAGCGTGTGGAGTAGGGGTGTGTGGAGGGGGGCGTGTGGAGGGGGGGGGTAGGGGCGTGTGGAGGGGGAGCGTAGGGCGTGTGGAGCGGGGGCGTGTGGAGGGGGGGCGTGGGGCCATGTGGAGTGGAAGCGTGTGGAGTGGGGGTGTGGGGGCGTGGCCCAGCACATCTGCCTACTGAGACCATCCCTGGTGGGGGGGGCTAAACACCAGTGACGGCCACATGGCCTCTGCCCTACAGACGTGACGCAGACATCATAAACACATCCATGCGGATTATCGCGGCCACAGTGCAGTCTCCAATAGCAACAAGAAGACACGGCGGTCCCGAAAGCACAGAGGAGCTATCAGCAGCTCACGGGAGCCGAGGGGGCGTGACAGTGAGAAGACCCACATCGCCATGCCAACATCTCCCTTCAACCTGCTGCTGCCCCACCCACTCTCTCTGCCCCACCCACTCTCTCTGCCCCACCCACTCTCTCTGCCCCACCCACTCTCTCTGCCCCACCCATGCTATCTGCCCCACCCACTCTCTGCCCCACCCACTCTCTCTGCCCCACCCACTCTCTCTGCCCCACCCACTCTATCTGCCCCTGACTCTTCATCACTCTTTGTTCTGTGTTGTGTCCTCTCTCACCAATAACTTAACTCCTGTGCACCCAGACACACACTCCTGTGCACCCAGACACACACTCCTGTGCACCCAGACACACACTCCTGTGCACCCAGACACACACTCCTGTGCACCCAGACACACACTCCTGTGCACCCAGACACACCCTCATGTGCACCCAGACACACACTCATGTGCACCCAGACACACACTCATGTGCACCCAGACACACACTCATGTGCACCCAGACACACACTCATGTGCACCCAGACACACACTCATGTGCACCCAGACACACACTCATGTGCACCCAGACACACCCTCATGTGCACCCAGACACACACTCATGTGCACCCATGTCTTTCTTTCAATAACATGTGAGAACGGAGGTCAACATGAATCCCCTGGACACTAGGACCCAGCGTTAAAACGACTCACACACAGGATCCATGAGCACACCTGTCCGGGTTCTGCTCACATCGTTACTGAGCTAAACTACCATGCTGCATAGAACTACCACAGTCCTACGAGTCCCTCCATTACAGACATGAAACACCCGAGAACTTGTTTACTCCTATTAAGGTTCATTTCATCTGCTGGTACATCTAAAAACAGTTGTCGTGTGTACAGTTGGGACATGCTGAAGCTCCCACCCTGGTGTCTGATCACTGGGGCACTTGGTTTGGCAGGTGCACAGAGAGGTCTGCTGAGATTGGACAGCTCTCATTACCGCAGTGTGCATGGATGTGCAGTATGTCGAGGCAATGGGTGTGTGGGTGTGTGTGTGTGTGTGTGTGTGTGTGTGTGTGTGTGTGTGTAGAACGAGTCTGTATGAGTTTTGAAGCCCAGCCTCATACATCCTGACAGGTATATGAAGGTTTAGTCTGAAATAATAAAGTAAGAGAATACACAAAAGGAAGAGATAGAGGGAGAGGGCAAATGGGGGGTGGGGGTTGGGGGGGGGGGGGTGTGAGGGGGGGTTGAGGGGGGTGTGAGGGTTGTTCAGCTTTTCGTTAACTGGTCTGACCAGGAAAGCACCCACTGAGAACAGCTGTACGTCTCCCACTCAGAGTTACAAGCCAACGGGAGAGAGAGTGGGCATGTAGAAGAAGGATCACTGTTCACACACACACACACACACACCGCTCACACACACACCGCTCACAGACACACGGCTCGCAGTCACGAACTCACAGACACGCAGATCACACACACACACTCAGGGCCCACAGACACAGAGACACACCGCTCACAGACACACAGCCACAGGACTCCCAAACACAGACACACAGCTCACAGACACAGGGCTCACAGACAGCCATACATTTCCTTCCACACTCCACTCACTCAGGGTAGCACATTTTGGACTATTAGGGTCATGCTTAAACTTCAGTGTATCGCCCAGACGTTGGTGAGGAGGCCTGAGCTTCCTTTCCTGAGCTTCATGAGTCATAAAAGGTCCCAGAGTGCATTTGGTGCACTGGAGATGAAGCAATTTTAATTGTGCACGACACAAAACAGATTCAGACTGAAACGTGGAGGAAAGAGAAGGAAAGAGGCGGAGAGAAAGAGAGACTTAATGCTCCACAGTGGAATACACAGCTGGACACTGAGCCTCGTCTCCACGGTGACACCACGGCAACACCACGGCAACACCCTTGCAACTGCGCAGCGTGGGCCGCGCCTGTCTGTGAAATCCTAATTAAGAAGCGGGCAAATCCACTTATTGAATTAAGAGGGGTGGGCATCATTCATGGGCCAGGCACGAAGCAGGCGTCCCCTTAACACTGCATTCATCTAACATGACCTTTACTGCTGATCCGAGATCTGTTATAACACTGATATCATGTTACGGACAGGTTTTTGCGTGGTGCAAACTGGTCCTGGGACGGGCCAAAATGAACCCATCTCCATGTAGACAGCTCTCCACCCCCCACTTCGGACAGCGGTGCAGACACGACCCAGGCATAAGTCAGAGTTAATAAGGGGATTATGGCACATAATTAGGGGAGGGTTCCTTCGTACGCGTCCCGCCCAAATAGAATTACTGTGGTGTGACCGGGTCCAAGCAGCAGGCGTAATTGTTCATCAAGAGGCAATCTTCATTCGTCCAGCAGATAATGAGTCCAGCACACCGAGCAGAAGGGGCGGAGTCAGGAGGCGGGAGGAAGACAGATGATCACAGCCTGGACATGCACAAACAAACTCCACACACAGTCTGCATGAGCGCCTCATGTTTTATCTGCTCGTAAATATTGATCGAGATGATTCGGTGCTGAGTGAGTGCTGGATTATAAAAGTGAGCAGCTTTATGCGGTCACGTGTGCGTAAGAGAGGGTAGAAACGTCAGCACCGGGGCAGAAACGTCAGCACCGGGGCAGAAACGTCAGCACCGGGGCAGAAACGTCAGCACTGGGGCAGAAACGTCAGCACCGGGGCAGAAACGTCAGCACCGGGGCAGAAACGTCAGCACTGGGGCAGAACCATAAGCACTGGGGCAGAACCATCAGTGCTGGCTCAGTGTGATCCCGCCCACCAATACGCAGCCAATTCTGCTGTTCAGCGTCACATTAAACCCCAGAGGAGCAAAACCCTCCAACTCCTCTCCATCATGTGCTTCCTCTCAATCAAGGAGATCTTCCAGCCCATGCACATTACACACACACACACACACACACACACACACACACACACACACACACCAACGCACGCAGGGTCCCAGTTTATTAGCGGCGAGCGCCTTTGATTGCGCTCGACAGCATCTAATTAACTGTCATTAGAAAACAGATGTCAGAGCCGGGGGCCAGGGCTGGATTACAGCGCGCACACCGGCCTCGGCCGTGTGTTCACACAAACACACCAGCACACGGAGCCCCTCCCCTCCCCCAAACCAATTACACGCTCCGTAATCAAAGCATACATGCAGCATAAATATGTTTATGTATTATTGAACAGGTAAAGGAAGCAGAGGCAGCAGGACACATATAAGTAAATGTTACGACTGGGACACAATAAGAACAGATAAACACTTTCAGGAGGGGTCACCCAGCCTGCCTCTGCTCTACGCAGATGAGGAGACCTCAGCGCTGGCTTACATGTGTCTACCGACATTACAGACAGGACACTACAGACAGGACACTACCGACACGACACTACAGACAGGAGTCTTTAAAGACAGACGGCGCTTAGTAGAAAGTTAGACAATAACAGTTCATTTCATAGTTTTAGTCACATTTCTATTTTCAGACTTGCAGACTTTGCATTTTGCAGTCTACACTATTACAATTACCAATATTCTTGGACCCGAAAAAAATTACAAAATCACTTGTGGAATTAGGCCTTTAGGTCTCTTATCTTAGTTCCAGAAATAGGAGCTCAAATATTCTGATTGCACAAAAATTCTGTTCACACTGATACTTGGCATTTGGAATAAGTGTCAACCGACTCTGGCCCAGAAGCCAACGGGCTAGTCCAATGACCGGCATATGAATGTCAATGTTCCACGTGTGGAGGGGCTAGAATGGTGCCGGGGTCAGAGCACTCACTGTGCCTCACTGCCCACCACCTGGGGGGTGAAACCACTACAGCTCTGGTCCTCAACATCATCCGCCGCCTTCTTATCTACTTAAAAGGTCATTTTTGACACCGGCCCGTCCTGTCCCCATCCCTGTCCCCCTCCCCGTCCTGTCCCCCTCCCTGTCCTCATCCCCCCCTCCCTGTCCCCATGCCCCTCCCTGTCCCCCTCCCTGTCCTCTTCCCCCCGTCCTGTCCCCATCCCTGTCCCCATGCCCCTCCCCGTCCTGTCCCCCTCCCTGTCCTCATCCCCCCTCCCTGTCCCCCTCCCTGTCCGCCTTCCCGTCCCCATGCCCCTCCCTGTCCCTGTCTCTGTCCCCGTCCCCATCCTCAGACAGAAACACATTTTCGTGTCACACTACTCAAACGCTGCTCACTCCCGTCTTCAGTCCTGGACACATTTTGTTCTCTGATGACAAAATGATTGTGTTGTGCCTGTGTATCTCACTGTGAACGGCTCCAGGAGACACCGCCATAGTCACGGCCAGGCACTCAATCCTCATGTGCAGTGCAGCCTTAACATTTTCTCAGTTCTAAACCTGAGCACTCTGATTCCCCCTTTAAAGAATCTACTTTAAAGAATCTAAATTAAACTATGACTATACTAAAGTTACATACCAGCACCAGTGGCAGTACTGACAGACGCACATACCTCCACGATCCTCACTATGTTTCTACCGGTAGCTGCTGAATGTTCTAATCATGACAGAAAGGCGCTGACAGAACAGGCCTACACACACAAAGGTCAAGGCCCACAGGGTGAGGCTAACTACAATACCGCGGGTAATCACACGCTCAAAAGAGCCACGCCATTACGGCTCACATGACCAGCAACAAGCAAGACACCGCAAATGACCGGGCCGTCCACACTGAAATAGCAGCGCTTCAGTTCTGGAGCAATTTGATTTCCTGAGATTCGTGGAGGCTGCAAGCACTGCGCCTCTACCCAGAATGCACCGAGGGGTTCAGGAGGAGCCAGTGAGCTGAGAAATGAGTGGAAAGCACAACTTCACGGCTTCATCTCCCATCCTAACAAGAAAAGGAGAGTGGAGGAGCCGCAGAACGAATCGTGTTAGAGACGCACGTTTACCACGTCAGCAACGGTAAGTCACCTTTCAGAACACATGCTTGCCAAGCATTAAAAACCATTCAGTGGGATGGTTTTATGGGATTTATAGAGCATTTAAGTATTATTTAAATATGATAAACGCTTTAGCAGCAATTTTTTTTAAATTGTGTCTTTGATCTGCACAGCTGCACCAATACTGTAATCCATAAAAGAGAGGATGTGGGGAATATGAGGAGGTGTCAGGCAGTAAAATCTATACACAGAGTGCCTGTCAACGCTTTGTAAGCATGTCCTACAGAAGCTAAATGCTAAAGACTACCACTAGATGGCAGTATGTCAGTGCTGTCCACACACTACACTCCCACTTGTCTTTCAGGCAGTCAAAATGAGGGGGGGGGGGCTTTTATAAGCATTAGGATTCCATTTAGTGAGTTACTGTCTAAACTGCCTTTGCTATTCGATGCATTTAGCTTTTCTGCAGAATAGACAAAGACAACAGTGAGGTGGAATGAGTGCGGTCCACCCACAGCCTCCCACCAGCTCCCAGACCTCCTGCTGTCTGCCTCACATCTCTCTGCCACACACACACACACACACACACACACACACACACACACACACACACACACACACACACACACACACACACACACACACACACACACACACACACATAATTAATGCCATATTGAAAGGCAGAAGATCAGCACACCAATTAAAATATGTGGAGGCAGGAAACAGTGGCGGATTCATGGCAGAATCTGGGTGAACTTTATCCTCCCTGTTCGCTGCTCTCTCTCTCCACTCTGTTATTTTCACAAATATAAATGAACATGTACAATAAACAAAAGAGCTGCAGTATGTGCATGACAATACATGTCTAGCACATATTCCACCCGTGTGTGTGTGTGTGTGTGTGTGTGTGTGTGTGTGTTTGCGCGCGCACATCCCAGGCCAATTAAAGCAGGTGGAATCTATCACAAGGAGGATATAAGAGACTCGGAATCCTGCAGTCAACAGGAAATGAGATCGGCTCGTTTAGCTGACATGGCCACACGGTGACAAATTACCCTCCCAGATTCTCTTCACCCCCTTCTCCCACAATGTCGTTCTCTCTCTCTCTCTCTCTCTCTCTCTCCCTCTCTCCCTCTCTCTCTCTCCCTCTCTCTCTCTCTCTCTCCCTCTCTCTCTCTCTCTCTCTCTCTCTCTCTCTCTCTCTCTCTCTCTCTCTCTCCCTCCCTCCCTCCCTCCCTCCCTCCCATACACTCTCTTGGCCTCTCTGCCCTCTCTAACACCTGCACACTCTCTACATAACGCAGCATTGTTATCCACAGCTCAACAATTAGCTTAATCATCTGAGACTGCGCTCCTAGCAACAGCAGAGCAAAACATACGGAGGGTAAATCCAGCTGAGCAGATGCACCAGGCTGGGAACTTCTACTGCCTTCTTCACCAGGACCATACTTCTTCATAGCAGGGCTCAGCTGTTACTAGCCTGTACGGTGTTGTGATGAAGAAGCAACCCAAAAATGCCCAACCATGTTCCAGTGGAACACTGTAAACAAATAAATGTATTATCTTCACATAAACAGCCAAAAATTGTCCATAAAAGGGGCAGCAGCTGTGAAAGCATGTGTGTGATGGAAAAACACTCCACTTGATCGAAGGGTTAGACTGTCCCAAAAACAGGCCGCAGCCTTGCCGAGCAGAGGTGTGAGCGCCCAGCCTGGAGCCGGTGTGATGCTCAGGACCCCCGGAGCAGCAGGGAGGGAGGGAGGCACCCGTGGGAAGAGCTTCACTACATCCTCAGCTGCCTGAATCAGAGGCTCGAAGAAAAGGTGGCAGATTGTGGCATTTAAGGAGAGAGGAGCATTGAGAGACATACCCATCCAGCAGAACTCCTGAACCCCCTCAAGAACACGAGTCATTATGGCCCGGTTCAGGTCAATGAATGAAGGAGGTGCTCTGCTGACCTCCCGCTTTATAAACTCGCCAGCTGCTCATAGTGTTGGAGTAGCAGCTCCGTGCTGATTGGCTGGGTCCCGGCACTGTAAGATACTAGCAGGTCTTCCCTTATGTGCCCACAGCACCAGTCAGAGGGCAGAGAGCTGACCCTGAGTTCTCAGAGTGAAGAAAACCTTCCATCGCATCTCATCAAACCACTAGTCATGCGGTACCACTGGACGTGTGTGTGTGTGTGTGTGTGTGCGTGTGTGAGAGAAAAGGGCCTTTGTGTTTGGTGAGTCTGAGACCATGGCCTGAGACTTCTGAGACATGCAGCGACTCGTATCAATGCATGAGTGTTCAGGCGCACTGCCATGACAACCCAGAGCCCGGAGTTTGGCCCGACTCTCCGAGGCAGGCGGACGGTCATGGGAATACACGGCCCACTTTAGGCGGGATTTTCCCACCAGGACTAATGGCAAAGACTCAAAAATGTGGAATGCTGAACGTCTTGCCATCAGGAGGTGCTACGGGTGCCAGGACCTCAGAGTTCATCCATGAAAGCTGTAAGCCACACAGCCCTCCAGCTGCCTGGACACACCTCCCTCTAACTCTCTCCAGCCAAACTAGAGATGCTCAACGTCTGGAAAATGCAGGAGTGTGTTCAACATGTAAGATATTGGAAAACATGGCCGCTGAGCTTCAACCAGCCAAATGTTTATGTAAAGGACAGGTGGATGTATAAGACAGGTGGATGTATAAGACAGGTGGATGCAGAAGTCTAGGTGGGTGGGGACGTGTAGGACAGGTGGGTGGGGACGTGTAGGACAGGTGGCTCTCACAATTCCTCCTGACCACTCCCACTCTCCTGACCACTCCCACTCTCCTGACCACTCCCACTCTCCCGTGCTTGGTGGACTGAACCCCACACCTGGTCCCCAGTCTTCTCAGAGAGTGTGAGAGAGTGTGAGAGAGTGAAACGCACACAGGCAGGAGTACACTTCACCCTGTACACTGCACTCTGGAATGCAGCATGGCCAGAACACAAGCACATATTAACACAAGCGCATATCAATGTCAGCGCATATTAACATAAGCGCATATTAACACATGGTGCTCAGCAAAAGGAAACGAAGCATTGTGCCTGATTAATATTAATGACCTGAATAATAGATCTGTGGTTAATTTCATTTTAATTGAAGCTTTACTTATATGCAGCTGTGCTGTGGGGCAGCGTCCGCCTGCCCTGTACAACCGTCCGCCTGCAGAACTGCGCAAACGTCTGCGCTACTTTGACCTTGAGTGTCCTGAGCTCTTCTTTAGCGGCCAAACGAAAGGGACAGACTCCAGGGTCTAGCGTTCCATCTTTTCAGTAACAAATCTAAAAATCCAGGGCTTGATATGACTGTGGTTAATCTCACCTTTACATATCCAAAATATTTGGCCTTTACATAATGTCTGATGCTTGACTACAACATACATTTGGTGCTTATTCCAGTTTATCTTTATATTTTCTATGATCACGTGCACTTCTTAAGAAACAAACATCCAACAGAATTGCTTTTAGTGTCAGAGGATTTGGGTAAAGCCATTTACAACAAGATCTGAATAAAAATAACTCCCCCCAACACTCTCTGTAACCCACGCTATTATTCTCCTGTTCTTTCCCCTGCCAGCTATTTACACCGTTATTTCACCCAGGGTGGGTTCTCCCTCTCAGCCGGGTAGTAAATTGAAATTGGTTAGAGGCACACGGGCGACTGATTGAATGTGAGAAGGAAGCAGTCGTAAAATAAGCCCGAGATGTAGGGAAATTCATATAGCGCCAGGCCCGGAGACTCCAACGCTATCGTCCAGGGACAGAACAGGCAGGAGGTGCAAAGTGCGATTGGATCTAGGGGCGAGTTGCCCAGATCCGTCCCCCGCCAACATCTCCAGGTGGACCGACACTCCAGCGCGTGAGGCGGGTTCTCTCCTCCTCCGAGCTGACGATGGTCGGCGCCAGCGCCCAGGAAACGCTCCATCAGGGGAGGGCCTGGGAAAACACGCGCAGACAGGGTTGTGTGCGGTAGGATGGAAGTCTAGGAGGAGTGATGGGAGTCTGGAATGGGGAGCCGCTGTTGGACTAGGAACTGAAGTGACCTTTGGTTTGGGCTCAAGGGTAAGGATGGTGTGTGTGTGTGTGTGTGTGTGTGTGTGTGTGTGTGTGTGTGTGTGTGTGTGTGTGTGTGTGTGTGTGTGTGTGTGTGTGTGTGTGTGTGTGTGTTCATTCTTTTTTGTTTTGTTTCCATTCAGCTTGAGCGCAGCTGGAGATTTGATGGAAGGAGGACAGACAGTTATCAGTGGTGTGTGAGCTGAGGACGACATCCCTCTCTTCTCACAGAGAAGATGAAAGCTAAACGAGTGGAAAGACCAGAGCACAGCGTCCTTGTCCCCGCGTGATGAGACCCATGCCAGTCCTCCACAGAGATCAGCCTCCGTCCCAGCGGTCAGCCGTTCACCAGGAGAAAGCAAAGTAACGCCAAAGTAAAGCATGCAAGTGGACATGTCCTAACATACGTGTCCTAACATACGTGTCCTAACATACGTGTCCTCTATATGAGACCATGTTGGGCTGGAGTCATGAGCACAGCAGACAGCAGTGTGACAAACACACTAAACACACCTATAGGCACCACATCATATTTGGTGTCACACGGAGTGATGCACAAAACCGCCGTTCACAGCAGGAAGTCTCCACGATGTCTGATTCACCTGATACATTCACACACGAGAAGGACACATGGACACTCCTGCTCAGAACCTCAGACAAGGTCCACAAACAAAAACTGAACCTCTAACTTCACACATCTGGGTTTGGAGGTACAGCAACCATCTAGTACCGCACCCAGCAGCCAATGACGCAAAACTGTTGGCTCACATTTGTCTCGTCAAGGTGCAGGTTCCTCTCAACGATCAGATGTGTTCTTCTCTTTTAAAACGTGGACACCATGAAAAATGTTTTTGCACAGAAGCGAAGTGGCACATTCAGCGTGACCCGCCATATGTCAGATCTAAAAAGGGGAGGGGCTTTGAAATCTCTACTGTTACTACGACAACAAGCCTGGTTTTGGCAGCTGTTGTTTTTCAGTGTTTCTCAAGTTATGAATCTAATTCGCACTTGACACCTTCCATTTGCATAAACTTTTTTTTTTTGTATTTTAAATATTGTGGGTGAGACGGTGGAGGTTACAGTAGTGCCTGTTAACTCCACTCATTACGATGCCAAAGTAGGAAGGAGCTGCTTTTCAAAGCTGATTGGCTGCGATTTTTCCAGAGAAATGTCTCAGAACACAACACAAGCTAATCAAGAGAGGCTACGCTCTAATCATGGGTGAACCCTATTATTCATGTAATTCTAAATATGCAGTGAAGGATATTCACCCAGCACCACTCCAAAAGACGTTCCTCGGCAAAGAAACAACAACAAAACCCACTGCAGCCCAGTGATGGAGGCTCCAGTCTTCTGGAAGGATTCACTGTGGAAACGCAGGGCTGCTGTTCGCTGAGGAGAACCTGCAATCTGTAGGATGGTGAGGGGACGAAGGTGGAGAGTGTGAAGCTCACGGGCAGGACCTACAGAAGGGGACGGGGGGACCTGGGAGAGAAGTGGAGAGGGAGGGACACAAATAGGGGTAAAGGAAACAGAGGAATAACAGAGAGAGAGAGGGAGGGAGAGGTGGGGGAGAGAGAGAGAGGGAGGGGAGGGAGAGGTGCGAGAGAGAGGGAGAGAGAGAGAGAGAGAGGGAGGGAGAGGTGGGAGAGAGAGAGAGAGAGAGAGAGAGAGAGAGAGAGAGAGAGGGAGGGAGGGGAAGAAGAGGTGGGAGGGGGGGAGAGGGGGGGAGAGAGGGAGAGGGGGGAGGGAGAGAGAGGGGGAGAGGTGAGGGGGAGAGAGAGGGGGGGGAACAATATCCATCTTGTCCTTTTTCAGAGTGCTATGATTGGAAAAATCCATTCAGTGCGTGGCCATCAGCACCAGTAGTGGTGGCAGTGGCATGTTGGAAGTGTGAGCTCACTGTCTCACGCTCGCCGTCTCACGCTCGCCGTCTCACGCCAACACCAGCACTCACGGCCCTTTGTCCCTACAGCTCCAGGAAGCCCCTGATATCTCCACCAGGTTCTCCACTACATCTCTCCACTACATCTCTCCTGTTTCTCCCTTCCTCCTCACCAGCCTGATGGAAAGGAGGGATGGGGCGGTTGCCTTATACTTAGCAAATTACATTTGCCACCAGGGGGAATAAATACTGTGATAAAGACTGCGCCAGTGTTCTCAGATCCATTAGAATCTCATATTCACACATCGCAGAAATCACATTACAACACAGCTAATATCATTTCCCTGGCTTTTGGTAGTCTGCTCCTCTGGGTGAAGCAGTAACATCAAACATAATGGATTTTCTACACTCCTCTTCCTGAAATACGCTGTTCAGACTGAGATTTGGTGTTACGTTTACTCCACCGTTTCCATTGCCTCCTCGTTCCGGGATTTTCCTCTTTCACACACTTCCTCAATCTCTCTCCCCTTGCCCATAAAATTCCATCTTACTTGCAGGTGTGACATAATCCAGTGAATAGAGAACATTGAACTCTTAATGAACCTGCTAATCTGACATGTTCCTGGGCTGAAGGGCCCCGCAGGCCCACTTCACACACAGGGAAACGTACGTGACGTGGCCCGTGAAATACAGCCCACAGGCTCCAGACAAACAAGAAAAGAACGGATGACAAAAACAGGGGAAAGTAATACAGACACAGAGGGAGAGAGGAGGGAGAGAGAGAGGAGAAAGAGAGAGTGAAAGAGGGAGAGAGCGGGAGAGAGTGTGGGAGAGAGAGTGTGGGGGGAGAGAGAGAGGAGAAAGACAGAGACTGAAAGAGGGAGAGAGAGGAGAGAGAGCGGGAGAGTGTGGGAGAGTGTGTGGGAGAGCGAGAGAGAGAGAGAGAGTGAATGGGGGAGAGTACGGGATACTAGCACGAGCACCTGAGGTCACATGTGCCCCGTAACAGGCGTGAGCTGCAGGTACAGTACTGCAGGTACAGTGTCCACCCCTTGCACAAGCAGGGGAGTGTGTGTACGTTTTAACTGACCTCTCCAGGCTCTCTGGCTGCATAAATGAACGCTGACGCTACCCGGCGGTGCGGGGAAAGCCAGCGTGGAGGAAACAAGCCTCCCGCTATGATGAAGGATGCCAAGGTGCCGCGTTTCACAAACAAAAGCGGCCTGTAACACCCGGGGCGCCACACACACGTACAGTGATACAGCCCATCCTCCCACACCAGAGAGAAACCTACAGAGATACACAAACAGCTGGAGCACACTGCTGTCCAGACAACCGATCTGCATAACCTACAGCAACACGCTAAAATCTTCAGCCTCCTAGGGAATAATGAGACACGTCTTCACCTGCAAGTACAACCACGTCCTCTCCTACAAAACTACGAACACAATAAAGCGTTACTGCAAAATGTGAATATAGACCACAGGAAGTAATACAAATGAGCTGTGTGATCCAGAGGAGACGGATGGAAGAACACAAACTTCCGAATGGCTTTTCAATGATCAACGTGAAAAATAAGCACGAAAACAACTTAAAATAGGAGAAACGCAACCGAGACGTACACAGGCGCCTCACGCAGCAGGACAGAAGACCGACGTGGCCAAAGTGCAGCGCAGTCACTTGGACAGAGTCAAGAACAAAAAGCATCTAACGTCATAAGAAGAAGCAGGGACAAATTTACCCAAGGGCCACTATCATTTGTGGAGCAGAAAAACCACTTACCGCCCTGACAAACAGCTTCATTCGGCTTTCTTGACTGGCAAAGTTTTGTGCATTAGGGCTTTTGTACAAACTGAATTGATCTAATATTGAGCAGGAACAGCAATTTCACATCATAAAATACAGCCTGCAAACGTCCAGTAAGAAACAGCATAAAAGCCAGAAACCAAGAATACAGAAATAGATGTTCACATTCGCCGCGAGTTCCCACCTTCTCCACCTCTCTCTCTCTCTCTCTCTCTCTCTCTCTCTCTCTCTCTCTCTCTCTCTCTCTCTCTCTGTGTGTGTGTGTGTGTTTATTACTCTTCTGCAGGGAGGCACGGTTAGCATTCAAGGATATAACCACCCTACTGGGCCACCGTACCCGCAGTGCGTCCCGTAACCACAGTGCGTCCCGTAACCACAGTGCGCCCCGTACCAGGCTGGTAGGCCCTTGTGTTGGGTCTGGTGCTCACAGCCCCTCCACAACATAATTTTAGAGGCAACAGTTATTTTAAAGCTTTCGTTTCCTTGATTAGTTTGTCCTTTAGCGGGATTGACACAACCAGAGTTGGGACTACGCAGGTAATCAGACAGCATGGAAATGGAAGAGATTTAGGCGATGATCCAGTCAGCTCATCAAACTGAACCAACATCACAGCTGGCTTAGAGAACGACTCTCAAATGACAAATGAATCCACAGTTGTTACGATTTAACATTCATAAAACGGCCTTTCTGTAGGAATGAAAGTGTATCACTCGCTTGTAATCACAGACTGCAAGGTTCATTTATTCTCCCTCCACACTCTGTCCATCATTTCCTTCTCCAAGCATAAGGAAAAGAGTGGGGAACTTTGGTCATGCCTCCATAGGTCTTCCTAGGGAACTTTTGGTCACACCTCTGACCACAGGGGGCGCTCTACAACTCTGACCTCAGACCTGAGAGCACCAGCACCAATGGCTGAGCAGTCTTCATCAGCAGCCTTCAGACTGACCAGCTGAGCGGGGGGTCGTGGATTACTCTGTCTCTGTTGCGATAGGGAGCCCTACAGCCAAGACAAGCACACAGTGGATCAGGGCAGAGACAAAGCTCTGCTATTCCTCCCCAATAATTGGCAATTACATGCTTTGATTTTTATTCAACTCCAATTTGTATTCCTTAACTGGCCAGTTCCTGCTCATCAGTGATTGGGTTAGGACAAGAGTGAGAGAGACTGGCCCTACTCTTAATTAAGCACCGTGGAGAAAGATGAATTATCTTGAGCAACAAACCAATTAGGTCTCAGTCTTAAGCTCTGTCTGCTACTCTCTCTCTGTAAACTTCTGGTTTAATTACAAACCTATACAAGTCTACGCCACTTCAGTCCTCCATCTTGACCGTGTTGTTTCAGCAAGCTCTAAAATGGCCTCTTCTCTCAAACTCACCCCTATCCTCAACATGATATAAAGTCTGGGGGTGGAGGTGGTGTTGGGAGGTGGTGGGGGCCCTGGTGGATGTACTTCTTGATAAATGTACTCCAGCAGCTGACTCCCCTCTAAAGCTGACCCCAGACACGTCGGCAGATCAATCAATTACATCTCCACTCCAGCAATCAAACAATGTTATTATCAGGCATCGGCTCGTCGACCTAGAAAGGCTGGCAAATCAAAGGCGGCTGTGATGTCGCTGGCCGAGCTCTGTGGTGCAGCGCTAACACGGAGTGGAGGCTCCCCTTCGCTCAGGGAAATGGAGGAACACACACACACACACACACACACACACACACACACACACACACACACACACACACACACACACACACACACATACAGACACACACACACACACACACACACACACACACATACATACACAAACACGCACACACACACACACACACACACACACACACACACACACACATACACAAACACGCACACATACAGACACACACACACACACACACATACATACACAAACACGCACACATACAGACACACACACACACAAGCATACACACACATACAGACACACATACACACACATGCATACGCACTAGGGATGCACCGAAATGAAAATTCTTAGCCGAAACCGAAAACCGAAAATGAAGAAACCAAGGCCGAAAGCCGAAAACCGAAACACCGAAATACATTATGCCAATTATTAGTAACATTGGATTTATGGCTAACCTCACTAAAATCAAAGCATTGCTATTCAAAGAATAAATCAACTACAAAATTTGATTTGAAAATATGTATTTAGCACTGACATTACAGTAATGCATATTATAAAATAAAATTAGTGGTGGGCCGTTAACGGCGATAACGCTGACAATGGCCGACCACTAATTAAATTGAACTCGCTTCCAGACCGTTTTTATCTGAGAGGATAAATATATGTATTTTATACGAGTTAAATTTAATTATAACTGACTGACCTGAAAGATAAATATAAATTCTCTCATAAAAACGTGACGTGAGTTGCAACAACATTAAACAGCTCAGGTAAACACGCTTCTGAGAAATGTCGTCTGCTCGGCAAAACATAACGGGGCTCAATGTGCTCTATTAGCCTACGAAATCCCGCATCCTCTACGACAGAGAACGGCTGATCGTCTAAGGCAGCGAGTTCCATAATTTTTGGTGTAATGTCCTTTGCCTTGGCGCCATCACTGGAAAACTTTTTTGCTAGCTTTATCCAAATAAACACGTGCAGGCGATTTTTGCTTGCGTCATCACAATACATTGTTTCGGCCGTGTTGTTTCGGTGATGAAAGTATTTCGGCCGAAAACCGAAAATGCAAATTTAAGCCATTTCGGCCGAAAATTTTCGGTGGCCGAATTTTCGGTGCATCCCTAATACGCACACATACACATACAGACACACACGCACACACACGTATACACACATGCAAACACGCACGCAAACACACACTCACCAGACATACAAACTACTTTTTCTAACTTACCACCTAAGATGACCATCTAACTTCAAAAATGATACCATGGGATCAAAGCCAGTTCAACACACACACACAAAACAAAAGAAATATGATTCAAAACATCATTTCAATGACTCCGTGTCCTACAGATCACAAAAGCCTCAGACATAAACAAAATTAACCCAGCCACTAAACTGACACGCATGAGCTATGAAAGGTCAAAGCCCAACTTCACCACCTCTGACCTCTGTGGCTCAAGGACGCGCAAAGGGTCCCATTCAGCAGACCAGGAGGAGCACTGTTCCTCCCAGCATGGAGCTGATCCCGTGCTCCTCACACACACACACACACACACACACACACACACACACACACACACACACACACACACACACACACACACACACACACACACTCATCTGAGGATCCATGAGCCGTGGCTCTGGTCATCCAGCTTAGAAGCTTGGCAACTAGATGCAGATGAGAATGGGCTTGTTACACATTCAAATAAGCTAATTAACATATACAAACCTAAATATGCAAAGCATGACCAACAGGACATAAATTGAGGGGCACAGAACATAAAAATTAGAAGGCCCTTCGTTTGCAAATGACCAAAAAATATAAAAATAAATACATTATTTAACACCAAAATGATTAAAATTAGGCAAGTTTTTAAAAATGCTCTGCATGATTTTTTGAGGTACTCTGAGCCTGGAGAGGGAAGAAATGAAGACACCAGGAGGAGAGAGACGGCTGGAGACCATGAAAGCATGATTGTCCAGAATAACGGTGTCAGGGAATGTGAGAGTCCCAGTCTGGCCAGAAACGAGAGGGTGAAAGTAATGACTTCTCTGATGGGCACAGTAGAGGTGTTCTGAGAAGATGGGTGCACGGACAAGCTTTTTCACCAGGGCTCTTTCACCAGGGCTCTTTCACCAGGCTGCTCGTCTCCATTATTTGGAAAATACTTTGACTGATCACTGGGCAAACTGCCCTGTGCTTTTCTCACTGAGTAAATGCATCACACCTTTTCTCTCTCTCTCTCTCTCTCTCTCTCTCTCCCTCTCTCTCCCTCTCTCTCCCTCTGTCTCTCTCTGTCTCTCTCTGTCTCTCTCTGTCTCTCTCTAACTTTTCCCCTTCATTTTTTATATGCTACAAAGTGATATAATTTATAACAGACACTCAGTAAATGCAGAGATGCAAAAGCCACTAATCACGTGCATGTACATGTGAATCCGTGCAAATGTGCTTGAGAAAGAGTTTCAGTTGGAGAGAGAGAGTTAGAGAGAGAGAGAGAGAGAGAGAGAGAGAGAGAGAGAGAGAGAGAGAGAGATTTCCCTCTGGTTCACTTCAGTGTACCGTTTGATGTCCTCCCCCCCATATGCACCTATATGCCCTTTAATGCCCTTTATTATTCATGGGATTCCCAGCTGAGCCAATTCCAGCCAGCACAGACATTGGAGGCTAAAATTACACTGGAGATGGGTGAGGAGGCGGAGTCACCATGAGAGCAAACAGCAAAGTGTCTGTGTGTGTGTGTGTGTGTGTGAGAGAGAGAGCTCTGTATTTTTATTAATGGCAGGCCTAAGACACTGCCAGCACTGCTAGACAAGAGGAGGGACAGAGGTGTGGTGTGAGGTCAAAGGGCAGCGAAGCAGGTATTAGTAATGTTATGAGCTTGGACACTGTAGCAGCTGAATGGGAGGACGGGCATGTTTAATGTACAGCGGTGTGTGTGCGGCTCACGCAGCTATCTGGGCCCCACACGATGGCTATCGCTGCATTAAAAGGGCCTCTGCGCTGTTTAAATCTTTAATAACACAGATATGAGGATTCATGAGCTGCCTGGACCAGATCCGACACGGCTCATCTTCGGTGTGTGTGTGTGTGTGTGTGTGTGTGTGTGTGTGTGTGTGTGTGTGTGTGTGTGTGTGTGTGTGTGTGTGTGTGTGTGTGTGTGTGTGTGTATGTGTGTGTGTGTGTATATGTGTGTGTATGTGTGTGTGTATGTGTGTGTGTAGGTGTGTGTGTGTAGGTGTGTGTGTGTAGGTGTGTATGTGTGTGTGTGTGTGTGTGTATGCTTGTGTATTTTTATCCAGTGCTCTCTGGTCATCCCCTCATTCCCCTAATGACTCCTCAGCTCACCCTGGAAACCTCTCAGCCTGTGCTGCTATCTCCTCCCCTCCTCTCTCCTCTCATTCTCTCTCCTCCCATCTATCCTCCCCTCCCCTCTCCTCCCCATCCCTCCACCAGGTCTACACCCTCCTCTCCTCCCTGACCATTTAAATGAAGAAGTTACTCTACTGCACAACTTCAGAACTGACCGCTTCAGACACTCCGTGACTAACATTCTAACATTCTCTGTGGACATTTCTCAGGTTCAGATAATTAGTTAGCAATTCTCCTGAAAACGGCCCAAGTGCTATAATGCATCTCAGTCTCCTGACGCAGTGTGCAGGCTTCCTCCCCCGTAATGGCCATGCTGAACCCCACAGTGCAGATTCCTGAAAGGCTTTATGGTTGTGTGTGTTTGTGTCTGGAGGACTAAGTCTAGTGATCTGAAGTATACACTCATATTCAGAGGAAAGAGGATGTCTGTAAGATAAAGACATGAGAGATGGCAAAAAGGAAGGAGAGAGAGGGAGGGAGAGACACAGGGAGGGAGGGAAAAAGAGGGAGAGCGAGAGAGGGAAATAGATGAAGAGAGAAGTAGAGAGAGGTAGAGGGAGAGAATGAGTTTGGTGACAGGTAGACTCATCTGCAGTTTCACACAACTGCGCATGTGTGCTGGTAATGCCCAAAACAAACAGCCCGCTGACCTTTACACACAGTTCTCCGCGTGTGTCCCTCTGATCTATTATACAGCATCTCATTCTCAACTACACTTCAAAGGCTTATAAGTAAGTATGAGTCTGCATTGTGTGCAGGTATGTGTGCGCATACTGGCATTTTGTATCTGCTCAAAAAATAAATCTTTGGATATACAGTACGGGGGAAGATTTTTAAAAAGTAAAAAAGAGAAATTAAGACTCTGTGCAGCTCTCCACCAAACACTCCCAAACACACGGAGGGTGTAGACAGGGTAAACACTCCCAAACACACGGAGGGTGTAGACAGGGTAAACACTCCCAAACACACGGAGGGTGTAGACAGGGTAAACACTCCCAAACACACGGAGGGTGTAGACAGGGTAAACACTCCCAAACACACGGAGGGTGTAGACAGGGTAGCCCCCTACCCTATGTGCATTCTGCATTGAACGGGGCTGAATAGTGTTAACACAGCCCTCACGGCTCCAGTAAGACCATGTAAGGGTGGAAGTGCGTGATATTGACACAGACGATAATAGCCAACACTCTGAGTGACACGGTGACTGCATGTATTAATTGCTATTAGCGATGGTTAATGTATTTTCAGAAGTGCACTAGCCTAATTCACAACATAAAACTAATGACTCATCGTCGCGCTCATCTAATGAGTCAAGCGATTTTCAGCAGCGTGTGCGGCACTAAAGGAGTCGCGTTACTGCAGCCGTTCAAGGCTGATGATTCCACCGCCTCACTCTGGGGTTCCAGAACCTCTCCAGAGCACAAACCTGCTTCCACAGCTCCTTCACAACGTCTTTATAGCTTTACATCTTTATATGCTTTGTTTGTTTTCCTAGTTTCACCACCCGCGTTTTCTTTCTACGGGGTTTCTGCACAGCTCTGCTAACCTGCACATTTATCCTTAGATGGGCATGTTTTTCTTTCTCAGATTGGTCAGATAGTTACCTGGTCAGATAGGTGCCTGGTCAGATAGTTGCCTGGTCAGATAGTTGCCTGGTCAGATAGTTGCCGGGTCAGATTGGTGCCTGGTCAGATAGTTACCTGGTCCGAATGGTGCCTGGTCAGATAGTTGCCTGGTCAGATTGGTGCCTGGTCAGATTGGTGCCTGGTCAGATAGTTGCCTGGTCAGATAGTTACCTGGTCAGATAGTTGCCTGGTCAGATATGTGCCTGGTCAGATAGTTTCCTTGTCCTGCCCAGTTCCTCCTCCATGAAGCTGCACCAACCCAACAGTCAGCAGAGCGGCATTAGAGAACCCAGACTGCTTTAGTGCAGGTGTCTAAGCCATGTCACCCAAGACCAGTTTGGACCAGTCTCCTTACCATGATTAAGCATAAGCATAATTAAGCATAATGTGGGACTAGGCTAGTCTTCTCAGCACTAGGCTGACTAATACTAATTACCAGCATAAGCCATTCGCAAGCATTGTTAATAAAGAATATGTTGGGGAAAAAGTCCCAGAAACGTGTTTTTTTTCCCCCAGGGTTCACGGTTTTTGTATTTGCATAAGAGAATCTCTCAGACTAGAATTTTTGTTCGTTTGGTCTCTAGATATGGCATTTAGGTCTCTGGATGTACATAAGGAAAATTCGGAGGTGAACACAAAAGGTGAACACAAAAGGTTCTACTACAGTTCCCCATGACAGAAGAGGACAATGGCCAGTGTCAGGCTGACCAACGCTCGTCTGAAACAAGCACTGGTTCTGAGATCTGGTTCTGTAACAGAGGTGTCATCCAAGGAGCCATCGGGGTCCTTCAACACGTCGGTGCATTGAGACCAGTGTTTCAATGTCTCCCACAGAACCAGCCACTTTATTTGTTCAGCCATCCATCCATCCAGCCATGGACAGTTTTCTTATTGGCTGTTCAGATTCTTCAGAGATTGGCTGCTAAAATTCTATTTTGCTAGAGAGAAATTAGTTTTATTGTGCTACTTATCTAAAGAACAGGTGGGATATTTGTCATTACTCCGCCGATACCGTGTGCTTCATGGAAGAAAATGTGCTCAGGAATGGATAGAGTCACTCAGAGCTCAGTACACTATTCATATACAGCCTGTTCCTTCAGGCTTTATCTGATCAGTTATCTTCTTTTGCACACATGCAGAACATTTGTGCACGTCGTTCATCATCTGTGATCTGATTTGCTACGTTTGAGGGTAAATACACCCAGGCGACCATGAATGACAAGGAGCCGATGGAACTTTAGTAGTTGGTGTTAGTTCTTCAGCGTCAGTTTGGTAGGTCTCTCATCTTACAGACATGGCCAGGACTCATCTGTCCGACGCAGACAGGACTTCTCCGGATGTCGACAGGGTTTCAAGGTTCTTCAAGGATCTCTCTGGTGGGGTGTGAGTGACTCTGGAGTGGGTAAATATCCAATCCAATGTTCTCACCTCAGACTCACTCTCCATATTCACTCAATACTCACTCTACAGACTCACCTTACCAACTCACCCCAGACTCAGTTTAGACACATTCCCCAGACTCACACCAGACTCACTCTATAAACACACTCTTCAGACTCACCCTACAAACTCACCCCAGACTCAGTTTAGACACACTCCACAGACTCACCCCAGACTCACTCTATAAACACACTCTCCAGACTCACCCTACAAACTCACCCCAGACTCAGTTTAGACATACTCTACAGACTCACCCCAGACTCACTCTATAAACACACTCTCCAGACTCACCCTACAAACTCACCCCAGAATCAGTTTAGACACACTCCATAGACACACTCTCCAGACTCACCCCAGACTCACTCTAAAGACACACTCTCCAGACTCACCCCAGACTCACTCTACAGACTCACCCTACAAACTCACCCCAGACTCAGTTTAGACACACTCTCCAGACTCACCCTAGTCTCACTCTCCTGTACATGCTCTCAGGCACATTTGCCCCAAACTCTACTCGTAACTACGTACCTACATCCTGTCCAACCCTCTGTATTCATTCACATGGCTGCTCCCCTGGACGATTCACAATCTCTAGTCCACCACGTCAGGGTGCACAGGGACGTCCCGCACAGGCCCGTCCGGCACCCAGTGCCCAGGAGCACTGCAGCCCGCCAAGCTGCATCCTGGTGGGGGTGCAATCACTCTGCCACCGGGGGTCTGCCAGCCCCAATCACTGAGGAGCGTGGACCGCGGCGATAGAGGAGATTACCACGAGCTGCACAGTCGCCCCTCTTCAAAATGCCAACCTCAGTCAGGCCAGGAGGGTTTAAATACCACTCAAATGTCAGCATGAGGCCCCACAAGTCAAACTAAATTACCTCCTACCTGCTAGGACTCCACTCACTGCAGCGTATGTCTGTGTGTGTGTGTGTGTGTGTGTGTGTGTGTGTGTGTGTGGAGGTTTAGCTGCAAAAGGATATTCGCATATAAACACACACAGCTATGTACAATAATCAAACAAGAACAAAACCAAATATGCACGTGCTCACACACACACACACACACATACACTGATATGAGCATTCAACCACACACACATACACTGATATGAGCATTCAACTACGCACACATACAGACGCATGTATGCACACACACCCCTCCTCCACTAAGCACACACAGATGCACACAATCCTCCTTTACTAAACACAAGAATACAACTCCTCCCCTAAACACACACACACCTCCCCAAACACACAGATGCACACAAATCTCTCTCACTAAACACACATACGCACCTTCTCCACTAAACACACACAGACACACTCTTCCCCAAACACACACAGATGTGCACAAACCCGACTAAACGCCTGCACACCCACCACCTTCACTAAACACACAGATGTACATAAACCTCCACTAAAAACACAGATGTACATAAACCTCCACTAAACACACAGATGTACATAAACCTCCACTAAACACACAGATGTACATAAACCTCCACTAAACACACAGATGTACATAAACCTCCACTCAACTCTTCAGGGCATTGAGAGCTCAGTGTTCTCATCAATAGACAGAGCGTATATTGGACCGTTTTACTATACAACTCAAACTAAACACCTCGTATAAAATGACACTGAAAACACGCACACACACGCACGCACACGCACACGCACACGCACACGCACACACACACACAGGACTTTTATGGAGATATTGATCTGCAGGGGGAGATGTGATACTCAGATAAGTGTTTTTGCACCTTCCAATGCACTGCAGATACCAGGGTATGAGTCAATACACCACATTGTGAAGCTCTGAAGCTGTGAAGATGCCCTGAGGGACAATCGATTAGCTCAAGTTGGGCAGGTGCATCTTCTGACCCTATCCAACCCAAACATTAACTTCATGATGGCGTTCCAGGGTCTTCCTGCTAACAGAACCTTCACTGACTCCAATCGCACAACACACTGATTGGCAAGTGCATTAACACGCTGTATTGATTTAATGTATAGTTTGTCTGTTTTCGCTGTTACAGCAAATTCCAGTCCCGTCACAGCCTGCAGCAGATATTGATTAGAAATAAATGCAGACTTGTGCCAACTGCAGATAAAATGGGCCAGAACCAGAGTGACAAAATGCAAACACCAACAACCAACCAACCAACAACCAAACAACCTTGCAAACGCAGCAGCTGCTAATGAAACCTTAACATTCAAGCCTGACAAACAACGGCCTGTCACACCCTCTGCCCGCCCTTCCTTACATCAGGGCCAATTACTGCTGTTCTTTGATTGACCAATGGTGTAATGGCATAATGGGATCTTATTCTACCTTCCTATCTCATGTGATTGGTGATTGACCTGCTTAAATCCATCTGATTCAACCCAATACCAGATTTATCAATGGTGTCTGAGCACAGCAATCACTAGACTTGGCTGGACTTTGGCCTCCCAGGACCAGACACTCCAGTAGTAAACTGAACTGCCACTGATGGACACAGTCGAGTCCCAGAGTTTATTAATAAGGGTCAATCTGCTTACACACCTTACTGAAAAAGTGCACTGATAAAGCCAGATGATTATGTGTCATTGTGAGGATTTAAATGTCCAAACATTAAGATCTGGTGCTTTCTCCAAAGTTTCTCCAAAGTGTTGGCAATTGCTACACTTTCCCTTTTGATCTAAGTTCATGTTTTTAAACGTTTGCAACATAAAGAAACTGGCCCAACTCCATTGCATGTGTTTACACCAACGGGTGGCTCTAGATAAACACACACACTGTTCGGCCCGTTGTGTTATTGCCACATGGTTCCAGACAGCTACAGTACCCACGCTACACGAGGGGAAGGAAGTAACTGCAGTACAGGTCTAATTCTGCATCAGACCCACAGTCCCACGGCGGTTGGGCAGTCTAATCACGTCCCAGGCCAGGCCGGTAACATGAGTGGGCATTAGTGGGACAGATCCGATGATCAGACAGATTGGAAAATTGAAGCCAAATTGAATGTTGAGAAGAGCTGGAAGGGCCACTCCGACAGAAGGCGTCCAAACGGATCAGAATCAAGGAAGCCATGTGGTAATGAAAGGTAATCATGGGCAGAAAGGCAAAACGAGGACAGGATGGAACACAGGGTGACTTATGATGCATCTAAAGACATTCGAAACAGGAACGAACACGGACGTCTGGGGGTACAGGAGAGAACACAGACGTCTGGGGGTACAGGAGAGAACACGGACGTCTGGGGGTACAGGAGACAACACGGACGTCTGGGGGTACAGGAGAGAACACAGACGTCTGGGGGTGCAGGAGAGAACACAGACGTCTGGAGGTACAGGAGAGAACACAGACGTCTGGGGGTACAGGAGAGAACACAGACGTCTGGGGGTACAGGAGAGAACACAGACGTCTGGGGGTACAGGAGAAAACACAGACGTCTGGGGGTGCAGGAGAAAACACAGACGTCTGGGGGTGCAGGAGAGAACACAGACGTCTGGAGGTACAGGAGAGAACACAGACGTCTGGAGGTACAGGAGAGAACACAGACGTCTGGGGGTACAGGAGAGAACACAGACGTCTGGGGGTACAGGAGAGAACACAGACGTCTGGGGGTGCAGGAGAAAACACAGACGTCTGGGGGTACAGGAGAGAACACAGACGTCTGGGGGTGCAGGAGAAAACACAGACGTCTGGGGGTACAGGAGAGAACACAGACGTCTGGAGGTACAGGAGAGAACACAGACGTCTGGAGGTACAGGAGAAAACACAGACGTCTGGGGGTGCAGGAGAGAACACAGACGTCTGGAGGTACAGGAGAGAACACAGACGTCTGGGGGTCGTCCGTTTGTTTTTGCTTGTTTATATGCTTGTTTTGAAGACTTACCTTTGCAGAGGTTGAAAAATGACGGTGATGTTCCGGGCTCCTGGCTTGCATAAAAACTTGGTCTCCCCTCCCTCAATCAGGTTATCATCAGCTCCTCCTGCACGGCACAACACAACACAACACACACTCAGTAAAGGAGCAGGAAGAAACACAAGCACGTTATGCTGGAGCCAAAAGTTTACAGGGCAGCACAACCCACCCCCAACACGGCACCAAACTCACCCCCAACAACTTACCCCTGATACAGCACCAAACTCACCCCAATAACCCACACACAACACAGCACCAAACTCACCCCAATAACCCACTTCCATATTCCATCTGTAATGCATTTTCTTTACAATCACAGCTGGAGAGAGAGGGGTTCAGGGAACCCCAGGTCTGGGATGCCCCCGTGGGGTGACCCTGTGTTAATTGGGTTAATGAGAAAATCATGGCTGTTACTGCCTCATCTCCAGGGCTTCAGGAGGCCAAACGGGCCCCTCTTCTTCCTCCCTCCACCCATCCCCACATAATCAATACTGATGACGGACCCTAACCCTGCCGTGGGGAGGTGTGTGAGTTTTTGTACGCACCAGTGATTTGATGGACAAAAATAAGCTACGGGTGTGTCTCCTCTCACACTGGAGCCACGCTATTCATTAGCATCTCACAGGGCACGCAGCTACTGAAGTGAGTGCATTAACCACACTTCTCTGGGCCAGAAAGGCAAAAACATACACACACACACACACACACACACGCACACACGCACACACGCACACTCACATGGACACGCGCACAAACATTGACACACATTTTAGTGACTATGTAAAAATCCCAAGACATGGTTATTACATATTACATGTACCTTAAAATATACAACATTTCATACATAATAATTATTGTCTGAGCCAAATGAAAAACTGAACTGACCTCAGTAAACAAACAGCAAGTGTGTTTGCCTTTAAGTAAAAAAAAAAAAAGAAATATGTAGCGACTGTCACGACTATATCTCACACACACTGTTTACTCCTCTTCCTCTTTCACATGCACACACACACACACACACACACACACACACACACAGGCTGAGTCTCTTGAACCATTCATGACTCAGCAGTATGATGAGGCTTCCACACTCTCAGCAGGTGAAGAGACCTGATCAGTAAACATGAGACACTATTACCTAGAGCCCATGCTGCTCATGTACATCCAGCGTACCAGCATAACCGTCTCCAACACCACCAACGTCCCGCCGAGACACCCAAGGTACACCATGTGTGTGTGTGTGTGTGTGTGTGTGTGTGTGTGTGTGTGTGTGTGTGTGTGTGTGTGTGTGGCTCCAGCTAGAACTGCAGCTCTGGCTTCTGACTGGACTGCATCTAAATAACCACTGAGAGGTTCCCAAGGCCGCTGTTCCACCACGGTGTTGATCAACGCTGTCCCCGGGCTCCAAGTCTCACAACTCTAAACGCAACACATGTGGCTAAATAGCACAAAACATTCATTCATTCTCTTGTCCTTTTCATCGATAAAAATAAAAGATTATCTTTATCCCCACTGAAAATGCAGGATGCTTGTCATCTTTCTACTAGGATCCATACAATTCATTGGCTTGTGTTGGTAAGAGGAAACGGAGCACACGCCTCTCTCCTTCGCCTCTCTCCTTCACCTCTCTCTCTCTCTCTCTCCTTCACCTCTCTCTCCTTCACCCCTCTCTCTCTCCTTCACCTCTCTCTCTCTCTCTTTCACCTCTCTCTCCTTCACCCCCTCTCTCTCCTTCACCTCTCTCTCTCTCCTTCACCCCTCTCTCTCTCCTTCACCCCTCTCTCTCTCCTTCACCCCTCTCTCTCCTTCACCCCTCTCTCTCTCTCTCCTTCACCCCTCTCTCTCTCTCTCTCCTTCACCCCTCTCTCTCTCTCTCCTTCACCCCTCTCTCTCTCTCTCCTTCACCCCTCTCTCTCTCCTTCACCCCTCTCTCTCTCTCTCTCCTTCACCCCCCCTCTCTCTCTCCATCACCCCCCTCTCTCTCCTTCAACTCTTTCCTTCACCTCTCTCTCTCCTTCACTTCTTTCTCTCCTTCACCTCTCTCTCTCCTTCACTTCTTTCTCTTCTTCAGTTCTCTCTCTTCACTTCTTCACCTCTCTCTCCTTCACCTCTCTCTCCACC
Organism: Brachyhypopomus gauderio; assembly: GCF_052324685.1. NCBI lineage: Eukaryota > Metazoa > Chordata > Actinopteri > Gymnotiformes > Hypopomidae > Brachyhypopomus > Brachyhypopomus gauderio. Next base: position 8,372,908 of record NC_135215.1, on the reverse strand, counting down.
TCCCTTCCTTTCATTCACCTCTCACGACAATTCAATTAAGACTCAATTACACCTATAAAACAAAGCTGCTAACACACACTATCAGCAGAGAGATAGAGAATGTCAGAGAGAGAGAGAGAGAAGAATAGAAAGAGAGAGGGAGGGAGTGAGAGAGGGGGGTGGAGAGAGATACAGAGATGACTTGCACCAGATGAGGATCCAGCAATCATACATACAGAACTGAGAGTGTAAAGAAATGATCGTGTGACTGAGGTTTGGTCCTCCATGGCATTAACCAGCAGAAGGTATTAAATCTCTTCAAAACGGGCAAAAGACCAGCAGCAGCAGAAAGGGTCCAATCTAACGCCCACTAATCCTCAGGAACGCATCACCGCCACACACACACACTCTTCCTCCAGAAGCGATGCTCACCAAGCAGATTTACACTGGTCCAATGAGATGGAGCCTAATTTGCCTCCTGTATGTACATGTATGTACCTAAACAGGTTTGTTTTAATGGATTACAAATTACTTTTTGCTATTCTGTACTATGTAAAACACTATCAAAGTGAATAAATTTGATTTTGGTTTTGTTCAAGAAAAATATTGTGGGACAACAATGACTCAGTGACTAAGTGAATTTTTGAGTATTTGAGACCCCGTGCTGTGGACAATCCACATTCACACAGATGAAACTACTGTACTAACACAGACACAGTGGGCCTCTAATCTACCTCCACCTCTGAAACATTTAATAGTTCTTACTCATACTCACACAAGCCCAAAACATAAAAGACCTCATTAATTCAAATGCCAGTGGTCAAATTGTAAAAAGAAGAAATTAGAACAAAAGTTACAGACATGCACAAGACAGGAAAAGGTTACGCAATGATACACACGTACTTGAACATCCCAGCGAGTGCGGCTGGGTCTACAGTGGAAGGTCACACTACAGCACAGCACCCAGGATGAGGACACTGTGTGTGTGTGTATACAGCTGTCCTGTATAAGAGGGTGAGTGTGTATACAGCTGTCCTGTATGAGAGGGTGAGTGTGTATACAGCGGTCCTGTATAAGAGGGTGAGTGTGTATACAGCTGTCCTGTATAAGAGGGTGAGTGTGTATACAGCTGTCCTGTATAAGAGGGTGAGTGTGTATACAGCTGTATGAGAGGGTGAGTGTGTGTATAGCTGTATGAGAGGGTGAGTTTGTATACAGCTGTATGAGAGTGAGTGTGAGTGTACAGCTGTATGAGAGGGTGAGTGTGTATACAGCTGTATGAGAGGGTGAGTGTGTATACAGCTGTATGAGAGGGTGAGTGTGTGTACAGCTGTATGAGAGAGTGAGTGTGTATACAGCCGTATGAGAGGGTGAGTGTGTATACAGCCGTATGAGAGGGTGAGTGTGTGTACAGCTGTATGAGAGAGTGAGTGTGTATACAGCCGTATGAGAGGGTGAGTGTGTATACAGCCGTATGAGAGGGTGAGTGTGTATACAGTCGTATGAGAGGGTGAGTGTGTATACAGTCGTATGAGAGGGTGAGTGTGTGTATAGCTGTATGAGAGGGTGAGTGTGTATACAGCCGTATGAGAGGGTGAGTGTGTGTACAGCTGTATGAGAGAGTGAGTGTGTATACAGCTGTATGAGAGAGTGAGTGTGTATACAGCCGTATGAGAGGGTGAGTGTGTATACAGCCATATGAGAGGGTGAGTGTGTGTATAGCTGTATGAGAGGGTGAGTGTGTGTACAGCTGTATGAGAGAGTGAGTGTGTATACAGCCGTATGAGAGGGTGAGTGTGTATACAGCCATATGAGAGGGTGAGTGTGTGTATAGCTGTATGAGAGGGTGAGTGTGTGTACAGCTGTATGAGAGAGTGAGTGTGTATACAGCCGTATGAGAGGGTGAGTGTGTATACAGCCATATGAGAGGGTGAGTGTGTGTATAGCTGTATGAGAGGGTGAGTGTGTATACAGCTGTATGAGTGAGTGAGTGTGTGTACAGCCGTATGAAAGGGTGCCTAGAATGAAGTCATTGCTTGTGGGAAAAACACATCAATACATAGTTTGCCAGAAAGCACAAGGTTGACCCACTTAAATGTGGTCCAACTATATATGGAGTTGAACACAAAACAATGAGCAGCCGGACATCCAGTCCCAAATCCTACACACAATCTGGGGCATTTTTTTAAATAACTGCCATCTATCCATCCTGAAGAACCAGGAGCAAACAAGGATAAATGGGTTAAAATCACACCCAAAGTGTGCATGTCACTACCATACTGCCATGTCACGTACCTTAACAATACCCCAACATTACCCTAACAGTACATTAACAATTCCCCAACATTACCCCAACAGTACCCTAACCATACCCCAACATTACCCCAACAGGACCCTAACAGTACCTTAACAATACCCCGACATTACCCCAACAGTACCCTAACATACCCCAACAGTACCTTAACAATACCCCAACAGTACCTTAACAATTCCCCAGCATTACCCCAACAGTACCCTAACAATACCCCAACATTACCCCAACAGTACCTTAACAATTCCCCAACATTACCCCAACAGTACCTTAACAATACCCCAACAGTACCCTAACCATACCCCAACAATACCCTAACCATACCCCAACGGTACCTTAATACCCCAACATTACTCCAACAATACCCCAACAGTACCCTAACATTACCCCAACAGTACCTTAACAATTCCCCAACATTACCCCAACAGTACCTTAACAATACCCCAACAGTACCCTAACCATACCCCAACAGTACCTTAACAATACCCCAAATGTACCCTAACCCTACTGTAAAATTACACCAACAGTACCCTTACCCTACTGCAACATTACCCCAACAGTACCCTAACCCTACTGCAACATTACCCCAACAGTACCCTAACCCTACTGTAACATTACCCCAACAGTACCCTAACCGTACCCCAATAACACCCCAATAGACTTTAAAATGTTGGCAAAAAACTGTTGCCTGCAAGATGGGGTTCTATGAAGTACTGATGTGAAGGGGTTGAACACAAAACTATTGTTGACAAAAATTTATTTGAACTTTTAAAAATATACTCCATACTTGTCTAGGAGAAATTCTGTCTGGAACAATCTTTGGTAATGGAAATTATGGGGATGCTCAAGACTGTGTGGGACTGCCTGGAAGTGTGTGTGTGTGTGTGTGTGTGTGTGTGTGTGTGTGCGCGCGTGCTTTGGAGGACCTCTCCTGTGGCAGCGACTGATCTAGGATTAGAGGGGTGGGTGTCTACAACAGGGGCTAGATGAGTGTGGAAATGAAGTGTAGTGCACATGACACAGGCAAATCCCCCCCCCCCCCCCCCCCACACACACACACACACACTTCCCAGGCCACACGTATATAATCAAGCCAGTCAGTGACTTAGTGAAATTTCATTAGCCACACTTCCCTGAATTTGATTAAAAATGGTTTGATCTGTGATGTATTCTGCCTCTACTACAATCTAGAGGAGAAATTGAGACAGAGACGTGTAGTGGCCTCAATAACACCAGCCAGGCGTGTGTGTGTGTGTGTGTGTGTGTGTGTGTACCCAGCTTTATCTTCCTATAAGCCAGGGAGTTTGTGCAGTTGTGGAGTGCATGTGTGTTTCCTGTACGCAGAAGAACATACAGATAACAGTTTGAGGCCATAATCCCTCATTTCTAGCGAGTGTTTCTGGTATTAGTGCTTGCTGTGTAAGGCTGAAGAGAAACATGGTGCACATCTCATTATCAGAGCCGGCCTGACAGTGGATGTACACTGCTCTGTAGTGGTGCACAACAAACACCTGTACCTCACACACAGACCAAACACCTTTACTTCACACACAGACCAAACACCTGTACCTCTCACACAGACCAAACACCTTTACTTCACACACAGACCAAACACCTTTACTTCACACACAGACCAAACACCTGTACCTCTCACACAGACCAAACACCTTTACTTCACACACAGACCAAACACCTTTACTTCACACACAGACCAAACACCTGTACCTCACACACAGACCAAACACCTTTACTTCACACACAGACCAAACATCTTTATCTTATACAGACCAAACACCTTTACTTCACACACAGACCAAACATCTTTATCTTACACACAGACCAAACACCTCTCACTCACAAACAGACCAAACACCTCTCACTCACAGACAGACTGACCCCAAAAATGTGCATGTACAAAGATATAGCACAAGCCAAAAAATGATCAGATACACATAGACATGCACACAGACAGAAAAACACACAAAAATCCAGAATCCAGTCCAGAGTCCAGAATCCTCCCTCAGTATAGTTGTCCAGGTCTCTGCATGCGTCTGTTGGTCTCTGCTAGTGTCTGCCGGTCTCTGCCAGTGTCTGCCGGTCTCTGCTAGTGTCTGCCGGTCTCTGCCAGTGTCTGCCGGTCTCTGCCAGTGTCTGCCGGTCTCTGCCAGTGTCTGCCGGTCTCTGCCAGTGTCTGCCGGTCTCCGCTAGCGTGATAAAAGAACTGGCACAGGAGGAACACAGACTGTTTGCTGCATTCAAACAGCACCAGGCACAGCCCAGACAGCTGGCAAGTTCTAGCAGTCCACATTAAGGTCGACGTGCATGAGTACGTGTGTGTGTGTGTGTGTGTGTGTGTGTGTGTGTGTGTGTGTGTGTGTGTGTGTGTGTGTGTGTGTGTGTGTGTGTGTGTGTAGCCAGTCAATGCTTTTGGGCAGAACCCCATCAACCACCCCCCCTAATGAGATCAGGCCAATTCAATAATTCATGAACTCCCAGCTGTCTGGTTCTAATTCTACTGCCATGTCTTCATGTCTGATTGGCTTCTAATGAGCTACCTCTATTATTAAAATTAATTGGAGGGACAATATTGCAGTCACAGCCAGTAGACAGCAGAGGCCAACAGGGGAACAGGTTGACAATGCTGGAGGACGATAAATAAATAAATACAAATTAATAAGTAAATGTGGAAATTGAGGTGGATAAATTATTTAGTATGTAGCATGGGACAAAATCCCTGTAGCCCTGGACAATATTCTAGTGTTTCAAATTGGAAATATGCTGCGCATATGTGCACATGTTGAGACACAGGACAGAAGGACGCTGGGAAGGGCCCAAATATCAGGTCTGCTTTAAAAACACAACATGATCGTTGACTAATTCTCCATAGCACCTGACATGGAAAGTTAGATCTTTAGCACTTAAGGTAGTGTATATATATAGCGTATGAGCCGTGGAGAAGAGGTCCTGAAACTGCCGCTCAGCACATCCAAGTGTCCACGCTCCCAAAGCTCAGACAGCACTGATATATCCTCCATGTCTAATAGTTTACATTAGGCCCTGTTTCAGTGCACACGACCAGAGAGGCCACCACAGCAGAGTGGGCCACAGGACGAAAGGAGGTCCAGTGGCCCCCCGAAACACTCACCCACGTGTGTGTGTGTGTGTGTGTGTCCACCCTCCTCAGTCATGTGAATGTGTGTGTGAGCGTGTGTGTGTCAAACCTCCTCAGTCAAGTGAATGTGTGTGCGTGTGTGTGTGTGCGTGTGCGTGCGTGCGTGAGTGTGTGTGTGCGCACGCGTGTGTGCCCACCCTCCTCAGTCGTGTCTAATCTCCCTTTTGCTGCTGTGATTGCTGGTCATCACCACTCCCACATTTGACTCTGTTTCACAAAAGAAAGTAGAGGCGACTCCTCCACTCCCAATCAAAGACTATTCCACTAGCAGCCTCCCTCTCTGCCTCCGCTTCTTTATAATCAGCGCGGGCAGGCTACTGCGGTTAAGATGTCTCTCAAGCACCCTCTGATTTGACGTGTGTGTGTGTGTGTGTGTGTGTGTGTGTGTGTGTGTGTTTTAAAGATTGCCTATCTTGTCGTACCTTCAGTCACAACCCTCCTCCTCTCCCTGTATTCACCTTTCCTCTTCTTTTCATTCTTCCAACCCTTTCTTCATCACTCACACACACACACACACACACACACACACACACACACACACACACACACACACACACACCCGTAGATTAAAGGTAAACATGTCTGCAACAGCCACAATGATGACAGTCCCATCGCTGATTAAAATTAGCATAGGTTGTGGAACGCTCATGCACACACCGACAATCGCTCACTCGCTCTCGCTCTCTCTCTCCCTTTCTCTCTCTCTCTCTCACACACACACACACACACACAAATTCATTTTTCTTGAGACTGATTAGGCATGTGTCCTCTGACAACATACAGGTCTCAAACAAACTAACAAATTTAGTTAAACAAGATGTTAAATACAATTAAAGCTGCTTTCTATATCTAATAATGTCCCAGAATGCTCTTTTCTCCCGGTTTAGTTTTAGACCAAGGTGATGGTGGTCTACACCCAACACAGCAGTGGAGTGTCAGTCCTGCGTGTCCATCAGAGGGAGGACGTCTCCGTCTGCACACGTCACCCTGCCCTGATGTCATTACCTTCTGCACCCATTTCAACCAATCGCAACTCAGGCCTGTTCTGCCACTCGGCTAATTCAATCAGTTCTGTGTGATGAGATCTTCCACTGGATTTCACCAGCCACAGTCACCCGAAATACAGGGCAGAATAAAACCCCACACAACACAATCAAAGCTGTAATGTTATTTAGACGACAATCATCCACTGTAATAAAATTTAGCGCCATGCAAATGGAACGCAAGGCGCCCAGGGGTGGACACTGCTGAATGTTGGGAAGTGGACACGTGTGACAGAACCCTGGTGAATGCTGGGGGTGGACACGTGTGACAGAACCCTGCTGAATGTTGGGGGTGGACACGTGTGACAGAACCCTGCTGAATGTTGGGGGTGGACACGTGTGACAGAACCCTGCTGAATGTTGGGAGTGGACACGTGTTACAGAACCCTGCTGAATGTTGGGGGTGGACACATGTGACAGAACCCTGCTGAATGTTGGGGGTGGTGGACACGTGTGACAGAACCCTGCTGAATGTTGGGAAGTGGACACGTGTGACAGAACCCTGCTGAATGTTGGGGGTGGACACGTGTTACAGAACCCTGCTGAATGTTGGGGGTGGACACGTGTGACAGAACCCTGCTGAATGTTGGGGGTGGTGGACACGTGTGACAGAACCCTGCTGAATGTTGGGGGTGATGAACACGTGTAACAGAACCCTGCTGAATGTTGGGGGTGGACACGTGTGACAGAACCCTGCTGAATGTTGGGGGTGGACACGTGTGACAGAACCCTGCTGAATGTTGGGGGTGGTGGACACGTGTGACAGAACCCTGCTGAATGTTGGGGGTGGACACGTGTGATAGAACCCTACAATGAATGTTGGGGGTGGTGGACACGCGTGACAGAACCCTGCTGAATGTTGGGGGTGGTGGACACGCGTGACAGAACCCTGCTGAATGTTGGGGGTGGTGGACACGTGTGACAGAACCCTGCTGAATGTTGGGGGTGATGAACACGTGTGACAGAAACCAATGCAGCATCCAAACATCAGAACACTTGCTTCTCCGCAATAACACCAAAATGCAAATGCAAACATATTGCTCGGCCTCTCAGGGATAAACACTTTTGAAATTAATCCCTCCCCTCCCCACCAAATTATACAGAGCCAAACAAACTCTGATTGCAATTTCCTTTCCATGTGCACCTTGAAGATATGTCAGTGTCACAGCTACTTAGATTAATATAATGCATACAGGTGCACACAGAGAATATGATTCTTTTACAAGAGTGGCAGTGGAAGACTGAACACTGCTGTATAACATTGGGGTGCTTCTCTTTCAGACCATGTGCACATAAGCTATAGAAGGGGAACTCTGATAAGGGAGTAGTGTTGTCAAAAAAAAAAATCGATATATCGATACGTATCGATACTGAACATTCTGAAATGGTACAATACTTGTTTCTCTAAATATCGATTCTTTTTACATAAAATGCGCTTTCGTTTGACCCACCCAAGCTTCCGTAATGCACAGAACAGTTCGTAATGCAAAAATGGCAGCTAAAGCAAACGCAGTGTGTTCGCAGCCCGTCTTAATAAGCAAGGAAAGCAGCAGAAGTGCTGTGTGGAAATACTTGGAAAACCGAAGGATATGAACAAGCCAGTTTGCAAGCGGTGCTTTTGGATCATTTCAACGAAGGGCGCTAAAGCCTGGTTTATACTTGACGCGCCGCGCAGCGAAAATGGCGTAATCGTGGTGGCCTTGCGCGCTGTCATTGCCGCAGCGCAATTAACAGTCAAGTTTGCAGGGTTCATACACCTTAACAAGGTGGAATTAAAGCACTTGTACGTCACCTTCAAGGTCCATTTCAATATTTCCCAGCACGTTAAACTTAATTAAGTTAAATATTTATACATATACTCGAAATTATTTGCTTTTTTATCACATTATTTAATGGTTGTTTATTTTCAAAACGCCCAATCTTAACGTCTTCACGTTCTCTCATGTTTCGTCCTGGAATTACAAGAGGCTCGTATTTGTTAACGTAATACAAGAGAACTGTTCAGTCAGACAGATATTTGTTGTGAAACCAAGTAGTTACAATTTCAAGTACTTTAGCCTAAATTCCGGCACTTTTCAAACCTGAAACACAAAGCAACACTAAAATTCGTCAGGTAAATGTTCCTTCCCCTGTTTTTGAGGGGTGTTTCTTTATACTACCACATATCGTTTCGGACAACACTGCACAGAATGTGAGACTCGGCAAGTTGAATGCCTCCGCCGTTCGAGCAGGGTCTAGCGAGGTGTGCGGACTCGCGCGCTATGTTCACTTGTGAAAGTATAAACCTAGTTTAACACAACGAATCTGGCCAAACACCTGAAGGACCGGCACGCAGATTTGTATAAAACATTCCAAGAGGTTGATGATTATTCCCATTTCTAGTATTACTACAGCATACAAGACTATGTGTCCGATTATTGTATCCTAGCAAATGTTTGTCATATTCTTGGTTTAAGAGCCGTAAATGCGACAGCATACAGGGAGAAAAAAAGAGTGATCGTACTACAATGGATCAATCATCTATGAATACTGAACTCTAATACTGAAGTTTTAGTTACTTAAAAAGAAAAAACACTTGTTGCACTAGCCTTTTTTGACTTCTAAATGTGAATTCCAGAGTGCATTACTATGATTTATGTTAATTTATATTAATGTGCAATTATTTATTTTTCTGTTTTAATGTGATAGGAACTACACCTTTTATTTATTTGACATTTGTGAAACAAAATACAATATTCATTTGTTTGTTTATAAAAACGGAAATGAGCACAGTATCTGACTTTGGTATCGAAAATGTTATTGAATTTCAATATTTTTGTAATTTTTAGTATCGTGACAACACTATAAGGGAGCTTCATGCGGTTGCATCATCAGTTTGCAGCAAGGTACATTTAGACTGAGGTTAGCCTCCTTTAAAGATGGAGCCACTACATGTACCTGCATGTACACATGTACCTGTGACATAGTGCAACATTGTACATGTGTTTAGTGTTTACTGTGTGTGCATGGTGGTGTGTGTGTGTGTGTGTGATTGTGTGTGTGTTTAGCTGCGTGCTAGTACGATGCTAATTGGTGTTCCTTGTCTTTTGTGACATCATCTGCAGTACTAGCATTTCACTCATAAGGTCTGATGTCCACTTACGGTTTCACACACCTTAACCCTCATGCCCTCCTCGGGCATTTTTGTACATTTTTTTCAAATTTTTTTTTTCATTTAATTATCATTTTGACTATGTTGCAGCAAGTGGTATGAATTTTTGCAGAAAATCTACTTTTTTATAAAATTTTTGAAATCTAATATTTTTTACTCTTACACGTCATCCATACTTGCTCGATGCATTTTGCACCCTCTGGACACCTTCGTGGCAAAAATGTACACGCACCAAAAAACTGCTCTTAAATCATAATACATCAATATTTTATCTTGCTTTTTTTTTCATAAATCACTTAATCAATTTCAGACCTACTCAAAACTACCAAACATGAAATTATTTTCAGGATTTTAACCCTTTAAATGACAGTTAAATTATTTGAAGTATTGCAATTTTTTTGGAAAAAAACACAAAAAATTGATTATTTTCCATAAAACAAACAGTAGACAGATGGGGCATTGGTGGTAATTAGAGTCTTAGATATGGCAAAGATTAGTAACAAAATTGTTTTGATTGCATTATTATTTTTTATGTAGTGCCAGATTTCATATTTTGCACCCTTTGGACACCTTTGTGGCAAAAATGTACATGCACAAAATCAGCAATAAAATCCTCATATGTCAACATTTTTTTTTTGCTTTTTTTTCATAAATCACTTAATCTACTTCAGCCCTGATCAAAATGATCAAATATTCAATCATTTCCAGAATTTTAACCTTTTAAATGACAGTTTAATTACATGAATGATTAATTATTTGTTTAAAAAACCCACAAAAATTGAATTATTTTCCATATAATAAATACTAGATGGATGGGACATTGGTGGAAATTAGAGTCTTGGATATATCAAAGATTAGCAAAAAAATAGATTTTATTGCATTATCAATTTTTATGTAGTGCCACATATTCCCTCTGAACACCTTCGTGGTCAAAAATGCCCCATTGACTTCCATTGAAACCACGTTTTTTGATCTCACTGCAGTTATAGTATAAAACCATGCATTTTGAAATGTCAGTATTTCATTTTGAAGAAAAGTAGTGAAATTTGACATTTTTACTATATTCCATTGGATTCAGCCATTTTTCCATTTTAGGCTGATGAATGAAATTCTTGTAATTTTGCCAGTTATATTATGGAGTCATGTGACTAACAGGGAAACCCCAAGTGTGTGTGTGTGTGTGTGTGTGTGTGTGTGTGTCAAGTCAAGTCAAAGTTTATTTGTATAGCGCTTTTAACAACTCAAGTTGTCGCAAAGCAGCTTTACAGGATTTACAAGGTTAACAATACTATGGGTCCAGAACCCTAATGAGCAAGCCAAAGGCGACAGTGGCGAGGAAAAACTCCCTATGATGGTGGGGAATAGGAAGAAACCTCGGGAGAACCAAGACTCAAAAGGGAACCCATCCTCCATTGGGCGGCCCGTTAACACACAAATACACAAGTCACACATAATTCACACAATCAGACTAGGTAAAAGGTAGAATTGAAAGTTCTGGGTTTTGATATTGTCACTGTAAATGTCTGTTGATGAATGCCAGGCTTTCATTCCGTGTCGGAGCAGTGATGCTGGTATTGTAGGCTCCGACTGCAGTGTTAATCCCCAGGTGAACCCCGGTATCAGCACATCCACCGGCAGCCAGACCATCCCCCAGGTGTGTGTGTGCGTGTGTGTGTGTGTGCGTGTTCAGTTTAGAAAGAAAGAAGGAATTGAAGAAAGAAAGAACACTTTTGTTGTAATTGTTATTGCTGTCACAAATGTACAATGGAATTAGAACTCTGAATTTCACTATAACCCCTAACCATAACACAACAATACACACATATGGAACAAGAGGCAGCCATGTAAGGTGCCTGGAGAGCCTTTGCTCAAGGGCCCATAGTGGTCCTAATGAGGGTGGGGTACAGATGGGGGCTGACTTCTCTAACATCTGGACCAACTTTGAGTTTAGCTACTAAAAGTTTAGTTTAGTTAATTTCAAGCAGACCAGCAGGCACTGCAGCATGTGACCTGGTGCTCTCTACAAATACACATGTTACACTTGGTGCAGGTGGTAGAGGACCTCTTCTTTAGGCCTGTGCACAACCAGCACACACCTCTCTTTCTGGTGGCAGTAGTGCCAATTATCAGTTATATATCAGTATATATAAAGAAGAGGACAAGAGGCCACCGGGCGGTCCACCTCCTACAGCTGTAGGAGGCGGACCGCCCGGTGACCTCTTGTCCTCTTCTTTAATTGCATCGATATCTCTGCCTTCAATGCTTTTGTGCTGTTCACTTCTGTGGATCCCTCGTGAAACCAGAAAAGAACATACAGACGGAGGCTGTTCTTAGAGGAGCTGGGGAAATCCATGGTGTCCTCAGAGATTGCACGGAGACGGTACCCTCCACGTACAGCAGCTGCTGCTGCCATGGTGATGGATTTGCAGGCCCCTGTTGCTTCTCATACAGAAACAACTGATATAGCCATTGGCACTACTGCCACCAGAAAGAGAGGTGTGTGCTGGTTGTGCACAGGCCTAAAGAAGAGGTCCTCTACCACCTGCACCAAGTGTAACATGTGTATTTGTAGAGAGCACCAGGTCACATGCTGCAGTGCCTGCTGGTCTGCTTGAAATTAACTAAACTAAACTTTTAGTAGCTAAACTCAAAGTTGGTCCAGAGGTTAGAGAAGTCAGCCCCCATCTGTACCCCACCCTCATTAGGACCACTATGGGCCCTTGAGCAAAGGCTCTCCAGGCACCTTACATGGCTGCCTCTTGTTCCATATGTGTGTATTGTTGTGTTATGGTTAGAGGTTATAGTGAAATTCAGAGTTCTAATTCCATTGTACATTTGTGACAGCAATAACAATTACAACAAAAGTGTTCTTTCTTTCTTCAATTCCTTCTTTCTTTCTAAACTGAACACACACACACACACTTGGGGTTTCCCTGTTAGTCACATGACTCCATAATATAACTGGCAAAATTACAAGAATTTCATTCATCAGCCTAAAATGGAAAAATGGCTGAATCCAATGGAATATAGTAAAAATGTCAAATTTCACTACTTTTCTTCAAAATGAAATACTGACATTTCAAAATGCATGGTTTTATACTATAACTGCAGTGAGATCAAAAAACGTGGTTTCAATGGAAGTCAATGGGGCATTTTTGACCACGAAGGTGTTCAGAGGGAATATGTGGCACTACATAAAAATTGATAATGCAATAAAATCTATTTTTTTGCTAATCTTTGATATATCCAAGACTCTAATTTCCACCAATGTCCCATCCATCTAGTATTTATTATATGGAAAATAATTCAATTTTTGTGGGTTTTTTAAACAAATAATTAATCATTCATGTAATTAAACTGTCATTTAAAAGGTTAAAATTCTGGAAATGATTGAATATTTGATCATTTTGATCAGGGCTGAAGTAGATTAAGTGATTTATGAAAAAAAAGCAAAAAAAAAATGTTGACATATGAGGATTTTATTGCTGATTTTGTGCATGTACATTTTTGCCACAAAGGTGTCCAAAGGGTGCAAAATATGAAATCTGGCACTACATAAAAAATAATAATGCAATCAAAACAATTTTGTTACTAATCTTTGCCATATCTAAGACTCTAATTACCACCAATGCCCCATCTGTCTACTGTTTGTTTTATGGAAAATAATCAATTTTTTGTGTTTTTTTCCAAAAAAATTGCAATACTTCAAATAATTTAACTGTCATTTAAAGGGTTAAAATCCTGAAAATAATTTCATGTTTGGTAGTTTTGAGTAGGTCTGAAATTGATTAAGTGATTTATGAAAAAAAAAGCAAGATAAAATATTGATGTATTATGATTTAAGAGCAGTTTTTTGGTGCGTGTACATTTTTGCCACGAAGGTGTCCAGAGGGTGCAAAATTTGAGGAGGGCATGAGGGTTAAGTAAAGATCTGATCTGGAGACAGTCTGTACACAAAACAGATTCATATACACTGTACTGTGTATATTGCGTGTTTATTGGTTGTATTATGTACATTTATGTCAGCTCAGTCCCTTTAGATGCATACACTGCATCCTCATGTCATTTTACACAGACACACACACACACACACACACACACACACACACACACACAAACACACACTGCACATAGCAGAACCTTATTGTCTCATTGACAACTGCTTGTATATGCTGCCACAACTGCCTCTTGCTTAATGTATTTCCTCGTCAGTCTGGGTTATGTTGTCTGCAGTGGGTTTTTGTGATGATGTGTTGTGTTGTGTTGTGATGTTATTCGTGGGTCAGAAAACATGGAGCCAAGGTTCTTGTGCACAATATCCATCCAGAAGTCCAGAATCATTGATCATCAATCTAAACCAAGTTGCGTTAAGGTGTTGAACGAAGCATCATAACTTCAAAAACAACCTCCACAAACAACAAACAATTATGAACCTTAGCTAAGACAACATCATGGGCAGTGTGCCCTACAGAAAGACTTCAACCAATCAACCGCTGCATGGGCATGCGTTAAAAGCAGGACTGGATTCGAGCCACACGGATTCAGTATGATTCCATTAACGTACAGAATGAGAATGGGGCCTAAGACTACAGTCACCTGCTGGGTGAGTCCTCCCACCCCATCATCTGATGAACACCATCACTTATAAACACCATCACTGCAATGTGTGACGGTGTTGTAGTACAGACAGCAGCCGCGAGGCTGGCTGGACACTCATTATGACAGTTTGCCTAGCTGCAAAATAAACGTGAAGACATTTCTTTTCCCAAAAATTCACTTACAAATCTGACCGTCAGAGCTTGGAGTAATTTGGTCATGAATGTTATGAGATATGTACCGCATCGCAGACACCTCAACTCGGCTAGGCTCTCTAGAAGAAGGTGTTAGAAGATCAGCACACATGGACTCAGCCAAGCCAGATCCACATTAGAATGAAAAGAGCTGCCAGTGTAAACTAGTGAATACAGATTTGCTGCATATTCAAATGGTGTAGCTTTCCTCTACTATGTTCTCTTCCTCTGTCCTGTGTGTGTGTGTGTGTTGTCTGAGTACGACCACAATTATATCATAGCCAATCAGCAACTATTGTGTCCAATGAATTCTTATTGTGTATCTCTTCCTCACCTTCCTAGGGAAAACTTAAAACTTGTGACCTTTCATAATTTTTTTTTCTTGCTCGTCATTGGTTGCCAAAACCTTGATTGTGTGTCATTTACTCCGACAATTAGGCTGTGACCACGCCCCCTACCAGCGTCTGGCCTACGCCCCCCCACTGTGCTCTGGGAAGACTTGATTGCACGCAGCCTCTAGTCACCATCAACAGAATGAGAAGGCAGAGAAACATCGATGCAGGACATCACCAGCTGAACTGGACAATGTGGATCAATCAAGTCCTACACAACACGCTGAGTGAGGGGAGAGGGGGAGAGGGGGGGGGGGGGGGGGGGAGAGAGAGAGAGAAGAGAAAGAGACAGAGTGAGAAAGAGAGAGAGAGAGACTGCTTAAAAGAGTATAGTCTACAGTGCCTTAACAGAGCTCACATCCTCACATATCTAGAGAACTGAGCTGGGAGAGAACGGAGGACTGATGACATGGAAGGAGAATGACAAAGAAAAGCAGGAAGAAATACAAACATGGAACAAAGGAAAGAAGGCAAAGGAGAGAGTGGAGAGAGAGAGAGAGAGAGAGAGAGAGAGAGAGAGAAGTGAGGGACCACTCACAGACTAGTGAAGAGGATCAGCCATTGCACATTTTAACACCACACACGGCTTTAATTCTCACACAATTATTGACTTTTTCCACAGACAAAGTTCAATTTAATTTCAGGTACCGATTATTTATATTATAAATCATAACAGCGGGTCAGTGTAAGTCAAGTATTGATTCATCCTGCCGGTGACAGCCATGTTCCGCTGTAACGCACAAAACCCTGAAATAAAGAGATGCTTTATACCTGCTAACAAGGGCCGCTCTTTCTTTCCCACAGTCATCCCGTGCCCCCACGCCCCCACCTCACACCCCCACCTCACGCCCCCACCCTCCCTCCCCACGGGGCTCCGGTAGTTCTACAGCAGTTCATAGCTGTGACCCGTCATCTCTCTTCTGCCTTTGTGAGCTGAGAGAATTAAAAACTACATGTGCATGAGGAAAGAGGCTGGAGTGAACTAGCTGGAGTGAACTAGCTGGGAAGGAAAAACAATGTTCATCACTGAATAGGCTGATATCACCTCACATAGCAGCCATGAGCAGCTCTCCCTGTACCACAAACAGCAGCGCACCCTGTACCACACACAACAGCGCACCCTGTACCACACACAACAGCGCACCCTGTACCACACACAGCACCGCACCCTGTACCACACACAGCACCGCACCCTGTACCACACACAGCACCGCACCCTGTACCACACACAGCACCGCACCCTGTACCACACACAGCACCGCACCCTGTACCACACACAGCACCGCACCCTGTACCACACAGAGCAGCACACCAGCTGCTCAAGACGCCATGGAAGTGAACGTCATAGTCATACGTTTCTTCTTTTTTAAAGAGATTTTGTATGTTGCACATTAGACATATTTTCAAGTCTTTTCATATCTTTACAGGTGGTCATTTTATACTATTTATTCATTGGATTTACAAAAAATGTGCCATATCATGATATGTATCGTTATCTGGATATGAAATTACTTATATCGGGCTATGAGATTTTGGTCATATATCACACTGCTCTACATCTTCCCTGCCAGCATCTGCTCAGCCAATGACAAGCCAACCAGCAAAGCACAGCCAATCACAAAAGGCCTAGCTATCTCGTCTTGATCCTCCCCGTCCTCTGCAACCCCTCCCCTGACTTTCTCTGCTCTTCCTGCCTGATGAACTCACTCTTTCCAGCACATCAACTCCTGGGCCCTGTGGGGGACGCCCCCTGCTGTGGCCAGCATCCTTCGGGGGGGGCACAACAGGGAAAGTGCTAATTCTCATCTATGCCTATAACCCGGCGGGCGTGCTCAACAATCCTCGGGACACTCGTTAGGATTGGAGCAGCTCTCCGCATGCACCGCCAGAACACCGGGATCTCGGCGCACCACTCAACTCCTCCAGCGTTACCAGGCACGCCCCAATAACACATCCACGCCAACTAGGGCTGTGACGGGATGGATTTTTTCTTACCGCGGTAAAAGAGCAACGTATAACCGCGGTAACGCGGTTAACCGCCACCCCCCCCCCCCCCCCCCCCCCCCCGAAAAATAAAATGCATTATAGTTTATAAATAAAAACATGCACTTTTAAATGAACAAAAACTTAATTCGTCATAAAGTAAATACTTTACGCAAAACTATGGCCATAATATTGTTAATAATGACGTGAATAACGTTAATTATAAATATCTTATTTTCCGTCTTCATGTTCCTTGCAAGACAAACCAACATGCTCATTTTGTCCGGTATAAAGGACGATCTAAACGAGGTGACAATGTTGCCTGCCGTGCTGAATACAGCTCCGATGGAGTGCTCTTTGCGCAAACGGTCATATATTTTCTGGCAATGTTTGACAGAAGAGGGCATCCATTTAGATTTTTCCGCCACCGGGCAAGTTGATCCGAATACGAATCGAGGGCTTCGTATCCGCGAGTTCAGTGTCCGCACCGGGCTAAAAGCCACATACATCTACTAAACTGAATACATTTAAATGAACTGATCAGTTTCTGAACGGTGCCTGTAGCATTTCATGTGTGACAGTGTTGTGTCGAATTCCGACTTGCCATGTTATTCCGCGCATAAATACGATACAGATAATATTGTCGATTTATGTTTCTATGCAGAAATAAGGGATAGACTTTAATTATCCATCACAGGAAACGGCATTATCTATGTCCAAAGCCACTGTGGCTCAAGGGTGTTAATTTTTTTAAATAAAATACACACTGGCTATACCGAAGTTCAC
The DNA here is from genome assembly GCF_052324685.1 of Brachyhypopomus gauderio. NCBI lineage: Eukaryota > Metazoa > Chordata > Actinopteri > Gymnotiformes > Hypopomidae > Brachyhypopomus > Brachyhypopomus gauderio. Next base: position 8,355,301 of record NC_135215.1, on the reverse strand, counting down.
CTCTGACCACATGACTTCGCAGTATTAAAGCAGTATTATGTCTAAATATCTAGTTAGGACAAAACTAGATGAGTGCTAAATGAAAATGAGCACTTTCTTCTTTGATTTACAACTTTGTCCTACCACCTAACGTTCTGCTCCACCCCCGACTGGTGAAAAAACATCTAAAGAAAAGCTGCAGCCCTTTATAAAACGCATGGTTCAAATCGTGGGGGAAAATGTAGTGGCATATACTCCGGAAAATAAGGTAATCACGCACAAAAATCCAGCGCACACCCCGCATCCCCCAACCGCCATTTATTTAATGGACTGTTTCCCCCGGAAACAGCGATCGCAATGAAAATGTTTTTTCTATGTTTTTTTCGCAATGGAAACGATTCCTTTTATAGATAAATAAATAGATAAACCGCGGTAATGAGCTCAACACCGCGGTAGGCACTACATAACCGCGGTATTGCGGTAATGCAGTTATCGTCACAGCCCTAACGCCAACTCAACACCAGAGCTTCTGCAGCTGGAGTCTGTTTGGAACAGGCTTCCTACCACGAAGCAGCATCCGCCCGAGATCTCCAGCCTGCGTGTGCGCCGTTCACGCCTCTCCCCTACAGCCCTGCATTCACTCCTCAAAGCACAAATCGATTAATTGAAAGTGTGCACAAATGTAACCTTAACACAACGATCCCTCTGAGGAATCAAAGCGAGGTTGAGGGTTCGTCTCTTTTGAACAAGCGGCCCACGGAGCTCTCTGGACGAGACCAGGCGGCCCAACCGCTCCACCCGCTCCATTGTCAGGAAAGGCAGTGTTCAGATGCCTCACACTGTTAAAAGAATGATCTATC
>NC_135215.1:8336962-8351962 GCF_052324685.1 Brachyhypopomus gauderio | reverse complement strand
CTCAATGGGAGAACCAAATCTCCCAGAAGCCCCTTCTATTTAAAGAAGAAGTTAAGCAGATCACCGTGCATCAGAGCACCGAAGACCAGCCAGAGAAATCTTCTGGGGAGGAATCCAAACGTTTGGTTTAAAAAAAAAAACTAAAAAAGACTCTTATTTTGTGAGGAGTGACATGTTTTCACCTCTCTCCTTCCCCCTCTCCTTTTCCTCAACACCTCTCTCACAGTCTTCATCGTTTGGCACAGCCTGTCTCTCGCTGGAATTGGGTGCAGGAAAAACAAAAGCAGTACAGTGCTGTCAAGCAGTGCTGATTGAAACTGCAAGGTCATTCTGATGACAGAGAGAGAGAGAACAAGAGAGAGGAAGAGAAAGGACAAAGAGAGGGAGGGAGGGAGGGAGGGAGGGAGAGATGGAGCGAGAGTGAAAGAACATGAGAGATAAAGAGAAAGAGAGAGAGAGCGGGGTGGTGAAAAGAGTGAGGAGTCAATGCCCTCTCTGGGGTGTCATTCTCACTCCAGCACAGCCAGTGTGTGTGTGTGTGTGTGTGTGTGTGTGTGTGTGTGTGTGTGTGTGTGTGTGTGTGTGTGTGGACACCAGGAACAAAAAGGGAGCTGAGGCACGCTAACAGGTGTACATCACACAGTCCTGAGCGGTTCTGAGTGGTTCTGAGCAGTCCCGATTCCATCTCTCCATCATCTCCCATTCCCTCCTAGCTCCTCCACCTTCTCTCCACCCGTCTGCCTCCTCCTTCACCCGGTACTCCGTCACTCACCTTGCAGTTCGCCACTCTTGCTGTACAGCTCTCTCCGCTGCTCACGCAAGTAGGCGCTCATGCTAATGGCATGTGAGGAAGACTCAAACCTGCGAAGAAGATCAGACCCGCCCTCGCACGTCACACATCAACGCAGAACTGGCTTAAACGTCTCACAACACATCATAAAAGCGGGAATACCCATTACACTGAGTGTGTGTGATGAATATTCATTACATCCCTGCTGCTCCATACAATGTATGTTTCACACAACCATGCTGATGTAAGAGACGCTATAAACACAGACCTTACAGGCGGAAAGAACATTTATCTGCCAGGGAACCTAGATTTGATTTCTGGACCACTTCTCCTCGTCATACTGGTTATGAAATGCACCCACAATGTGAAGTGAAGCAAACGAGTTTCCTTAGGACACTGGTGGTCACCATCATTACTCAATGGTGTTCAAACGGTACGCTTTACCCTTTTTGGCTTATTTCTTTATGAACTAATAAAGCTTGTACACATCAGTGAAGTGGAGCACAGGGACAGTCTGATGGCCAGCTTGGACTAGGTGGCATTTTAGTCAAATTGTAAAACTTTTATTTTTAAATAGCATCTTCTAATGGGAAGATTTCCAATTGAACTATTATAACCATGAAAACATAGAAAACAATAAGTGTTTATTATTAAGAATCCTGACAACATTTAAAAAAATGTGTATTTAAAATCAGTTAGCCATTTGAAATTCTTTCTAAAGTGGAGTTTCAACATGATGTCAATTAATAATTCAGTTTCATGGGAAATGTTGTACAGGTACTTTGAGACTTAATTGGGAATGATGATTAACAACTTACCTGTCTTTTTTATTTCACTATTATGCTATACCTGTATGCCTATAAAACCTATATTAATATACACACAGCCCTTATGATTAATAGTGTCAATTTATTGAACACTAGAACCGTAGAAAATGTAATAAATTAAATATGTATGTGTATTATACTGTACTAACAAAATTAACTGAAAATCAAAATAAACACTATGGCCTGAGTGCTTAAGAACTCGAGGAGGTTTGAGATGATGACAAACAATATTGCGTTAGCTTTTGTTACTTCATAGCTACATTAGCCTCAAAGGTCGAGTCCGAAACTTAAGCAAACGTCAGAGAAACACTGAACAGAGAACTGCATGCTGTTTGTATTCCATTGTGCACACTGGAATAAAAAGCAGGCGACCTTGTATTGAGTAGTTTTGTCTCAACACAACGTCACCATGACGAGCACTAACTTTGTACTCTGATGTGTCTGAAATTAAATTACTATGGAAAATAATCCAGATCGGCGCAGTCACAGCCGGCCCAGATCACTGCGAACGGGGTTTATGTAATAAGCTCGACAGGTCTACCCACGGCTAATAGGTGGTTCATGACCTTAATACTGGGCTCTCCAATTAGTGTGCTGTTTTTATTTTTTTCGCCTACATTAACGGCCGCTTTAATGATTACCTAATGAGTGGAAGTAAATGGTCTGCAGTCAGAGGGGATGAGAGGATGGAATGACAGGTGAAGTGTGCTCACTTGAACAGGGACTGTTTGGGGCGGAGCGGTTTCTTCTTGGCGAAGAAGGCCCCGAAGTCACTGCCCGTGCTGGCGTAGGAGAGCTGGGAGGAGGGCTCGGCCGCGCTGCGGGTGTTCTTCACGTCCAGGTAGTCCATCAGCAACACCTGCAAGAACAGGATCAGGCCCAAACGCTCAGATGGATGGCACGGGCAAACACAGTTCTGCCCACACTAAAGTTTAAAGAGAGGGTGCATCTCGTGGAACTGAATAGCAACTCACAGTTAACAAACAAGTAATTCTCACAAGGTGGCAATACATTAAAAAACACATATAATAGGGTGCTGTTACTGTTGCCATGGTGCATCACATCACCATGTGTGTGTCATGTGTGTCACAGGTTGAATCACATGCTGAAGAATCTGACCAGCAGTTGACCGCTTCAAAAACCTAACCATGAGTATTTCATTGAGTTCATTTTAATACACCTAAAACTCCCAGGCAAACAATCTTTCTGGCCTGGATCAGTCAAACTGAACAAATTCTTCTCCTCTGCCTCTCCAACTTGTCTGTGAAATGGCCAGCTATTCAAATACTTCCACCAGTGCAAATCTCATTAACCTTGATTAAAACTGAAGACCCCAGATCATAAATATCCCATTCAACTACGGCCATAACCATTAGAGGGGGTTCCGACAGTTGGAGAAAAGAGAGAGGCAAAAAAAATATATAAAGTTGAGCCTAACTTTCTACAAATTAGCCCCCCGATTTCTAAGTGCTCCATAATTTATGTGGTCGATTTGCGACCCTGTACCCGAAACAAGCCAAAAGAACAGCACAGCAGATGGAAATACATCTGACTATTAATGGCGTAATTAAACCTGGAGAGGGGGTCTCATCCAGAGCCATCGCTCGGCTCACAGACAGCCCTATTTGGGCTGGCCCAAACCCAGCAGTTCCAGTGTGTCAGAGTATTAATTACTAATGACCGTCTGATTCTCTGACAGAGTGAGTTGAGTATGTAACCCCCGACTTAATTAAACGCCAGCAGTTGTCTGATGAAGGAGTTTCCAGCCTCCTTAAATTACATTAATGGAGAAAGACTGGATTTTGTAGGAAATTAACCATGGGGGTTCTACAAGTATTACTGGGGAAAGGCAGAAACAGAAATGGTGGGAGGAATGAATTGGGGAGAGGGAGAGGGAGAGGAGGAGAGAGAGAGAGCACAGAAGAACAGCTAGAGAGAGAGAGAGAGAGAGAGAGATGTAACACAACAGAGGCTCAATCAACTGAGGCATCACAACAAAGTAAACCTAGCTGTGAGGAGGGAACAAAATCAATACTGTTGTTTCCCTGACAGACTAAACAAGTCTGGAACAAATGAGTACGTGGATGTAAGAGCCTGGCCTCATGCAAAGGGAAGCAGATTTCACTCCCTCCAGCGTCCTGTGTCTAAAAGCCGCTCTGCTCTTTGAAAATTGAAGTATGAACTTTGAGAAGAGTCCTGGAGCGCTGACCCAACAGCAGTGCTCACAACAGCAGGCATGAGCTATTATTAAAGACATTGGCTTCTTGGATTAAAACAACTTCAGGGAGATGAAACATTTAAACTACACACGTGTTAAGAAAAGACATGCTAATCTGTAGTCTTCTGTGAGCTGGTTTCAGCAAAGTAAGGAGATATACAGTAAGTCTCAGGCACCCTGAGAAAACTGAACAGATTGAAGCTGTTTATTGGTGTTTAATTTGTTGAATAAAGGGAGGTGGTCCATGATTGCCCCTGGACACCTGGTCCCTGTTTACTGGTATTTATTTGTAGTATAAAGGGAGGTGGTCCCTGTTTACTGGTGTTTATTTGTAGTATAAAGGGAGATGGTCCCTGTTTACTGGTGTTTATTTGTAGTATAAAGGGAGGTGGTCCCTGTTTACTGGTGTTTATTTGTAGTATAAAGGGAGGTGGTCCCTGTTTACTGGTGTTTATTTGTAGTATAAAGGGAGATGGTCCCTGTTTACTGGTGTTTATTTGTAGTATAAAGGGAGGTGGTCCCTATTTACTGGTGTTTATTTGTAGTATAAAGGGAGATGGTCCCTGTTTACTGGTGTTTATTTGTAGTATAAAGGGAGGTGGTCCCTGTTTACTGGTGTTTATTTGTAGTATAAAGGGAGGTGGTCCCTGTTTACTGGTGTTTATTTGTTGCATAAAGGGAGGTGGTCCCTGTTTACTGGTGATTATTTGTCAAGGTGGTCCATGGTTGCACATGCACACTGGGTCCCTGTTTACTGGTGTTTATTTGTAGTATAAAGGGAGGTGGTCCCTGTTTACTGGTGTTTATTTGTTGCATAAAGGGAGGTGGTCCCTGTTTACTGGTGATTATTTGTCAAGGTGGTCCATGGTTGCACATGCACACTGGGTCCCTGTTTACTGGTGTTTATTTGTCAAAGTGGTCCATGGTTGCACATGCACACTGGGTCCCTGTTTACTGGTGTTTATTTGTAGTATAAAGGGAGGTGGTCCCTGTTTAATGGTGTTTGTTGCATAAAGGGAGGTGGTCCCTGTTTACTGGTGTTTATTTGTAGTATAAAGGGAGGTGGTCCCTGTTTACTGGTGTTTATTTGTAGTATAAAGGGAGATGGTCCCTGTTTACTGGTGTTTATTTGTAGTATAAAGGGAGGTGGTCCCTGTTTACTGGTGTTTATTTGTAGTATAAAGGGAGATGGTCCCTGTTTACTGGTGTTTATTTGTAGTATAAAGGGAGGTGGTCCCTGTTTACTGGTGTTTGTTGCATAAAGGGAGGTGGTCCCTGTTTACTGGTGTTTATTTGTCAAGGTGGTCCATGGTTGCACATGCACACTGGGTCCCCGTTTAATGGTGTTTATTTGTCAAGGTGGTCCATGGTTGCACATGCACACTGGGTCCGTTTACTGGTGTTTATTTGTCAAGGTGGTCTATGGTTGCACATGCACACTGGGTCCCTGTTTACTGGTGTTTATTTGTCAAGGTTGTCCATGGTTGCACATGCACACTGGGTCCGTTTAATGGTGTTTATTTGTCAAGGTGGTCCATGGTTGCACATGCACACTGGGTCCGTTTAATGGTGTTTATTTGTCAAGGTGGTCCATGGTTGCACATGCACACTGGGTCCCTGTTTACTGGTGTTTATTTGTCAAGGTGGTCTATGGTTGCACATGCACACTAGGTCCCTGATTACTGGTGTTTATTTGTCGAGGTGGTCCATGGTTGCACATGCACACTGGGTCCCTGTTTACTGGTGTTTATTTGTCGAGGTGGTCCATGGTTGCACATGCACACTGGGTCCCTGTTTACTGGTGTTTATTTGTTCCACAAGTCGAGGTGGTCCATGGTTGCACATGCACACTGGGTCCCTGCTGCTCCTTTTAAAGCTTTTTGTTTTGTTCTCTTCTCGGTCCAAACAACCAGCTGTGTTGAGGGTGAGGCTCTATTCTGCCTGGTCTGTAAGCAAAAAGACTCGGGTCGTGACTGCATTCCAGGGTGTCTGAAGTCGGCATCATACTGAAGGATTCCATTTTTGATTGGTCAAAGAAAGAACCAATCGGCGAGCCAGCCAGAAAAGCTCAGCAGGAGTTCTTCATCTATTTATTCTTATTTATTTTTACCTGTGTCAATAACATTCGATTGTAGGACCGTTTAGTTATTTGTTACATAGCGTTTAATATGCAAATAAACATTGATCAGATAATCGGTTTATGCTTGTTTTGCTGTTTAGGACAAGTATATGTGCACCCCAGTTAGCATTACAACACAAATACAACACAAAGCCTTCAGCTCTTTCCAACCTCTGCTGAAGCTCATTTGAATAGACTGAGCATGGCCAGTAGTAGCATTAAAGCCCCATTTTACTGCAGTGAAGTCAGAGCAACACATGACAAAAACCCAAGACCAAGAACGTATTACCTTCTGATGGTCATAAGGTGTCAGTGCGTGACTGCAGAGTAGGGAGGACTATTCTCCATCGTTTCACGACATCACTGCTGCCGTGGAGACGGCAGGGGCAAAGCTGTTTTCTCTCTCTCTTCTGTGAGTCCAGGTAAAAGGCACAATTAAACGAAGCGCAGCCCACAGAGTTAAGGGTAACTTAGAAAGGTCCACAAGTTCAAACGACTGTGAGCAGCGTCACCACTGACCCTGAACGCCTTCACACAGAGGGTCCCAAACCACCCTTTAGCTGAGCACGGAGCAGAAACCCAGGAAGCAGCACTCAGGCGGTGGGATAAGTGCCTGGCTCCGTGTAGCTCCCCTCAGCTCCCCTCATGTCCCCTCATGTCCCCCCTCATCTCAGGACGTCCATCACTGCAAGGCTGCCTGTTATTGGCCTTTTTCTGTGTGTGTTTTAAAGTGGCTTGATTTAACACTAGGAAAGAGGGGGATCAATATTCATGTTCACTTTCTAGAAGAGAACAAGCCGTGGAAGGAGTGGATGATCTGGGAGATGGAGCAGATGGGGTTTCCCACCACATATCCGCCGGGCAGATGGTGAACGAGATCAGCCTGACTCCGCCCTCCTGCCGACATACTGCCATTAAGATCAGCCTGACTCCGCCCTCCTGCCTACATACTGCCATTAAGATCAGCCTGACTCCGTCCTCCTGCCTACATACTTCCATTAAGATCAGCCTGACTCCGCCCTCCTGCCAACATACTGCCATTAAGATCAGCCTGACTCCGCCCTCCTGCCTACATACTGCCATTAAGATCAGCCTGACTCCGCCCTCCTGCCAACATACTGCCATTAAGATCAGCCTGACTCCGCCCTCCTGCCTACATACTGCCATTAAGATCAGCCTGACTCCGCCCACCTGCCGACATACTGCCATTAAGCTGTCTGACTCCACCCTCCTGCCTACATCCTATTAGCACTAAGCTCAGTCTGACTCCACCCTCCTCCCTACATCCTCTTAGCATTAAGCTCAATATGACTCCGCCCTCCTCCATACATCCTCTTAGCATTAAGCACAGTCTGACTCCGCCCTCCTGCCTACAGCCTCTTAACATAAACTCAGTCTGACTCTGCCCAGCAGGTGCGTTGGAGTGCCACTCACCGTGAGTGCAGCAGGACGGGCCACACGCGGAGGTGAACTCAGAGTGCGGCTGATAAAGGCCCGGCTGCTCGACTACAAGCAGGCGTGCTTACCCTAACGAGCCCTCCTCTCCTTAATTAGCAGACACGTGGGGCTAATTAAAGAAGAGCAGCAGTACTGAAGGAGGTTTGGGTGGAGGACCTCCACCTGCACGCCCATCCCTAACCGGGAACTCGGCGCTATAAGAAATGAAAGACATAAACAACACTTCCTCACACTCCACCCAATTACAGATCTCGTTTTAAATGGAGAGCACTTTCTCCTCAGGCGCCCGAGTTCTTTAATACTTCATCTGCACTGATGATAAAATTTGGCTAATACTGCCAAGCATCATCAGGAGAAGTGGCACTTCCTGTGGGAGCACAGCAGGCCAGAGATGTTCTCATCACACTGGTGTGGGAACACAGCAGGCCAGAGATGTTCTCATCACACTGGTGTGGGAGCACAGCAGGCCAGAGATGTTCTCATCACACTGGTGTGGGAGCACAGCAGGCCAGAGATGTCCTCATCACACTGGTGTGGGAGCACAGCAGGCCAGAGATGTTCTCATCACACTGGTGTGGGAGCACAGCAGGCCAGAGCTGTTCTCATCACACTGATGTGGGAGCACAGCAGGCCAGAGATGTTCTCATCACACTGGTGTGGGAGCACAGCAGGCCAGAGATGTTCTCATCACACTGGTGTGGGAGCACAGCAGGCCAGAGATGTTCTCATCACACTGGTGTGGGAGCACAGCAGGCCAGAGATGTTCTCATCACACTGGTGTGGGAGCACAGCAGGCCAGAGATGTTCTCATCATCACACTGGTGTGGGAGCACAGCAGGCCAGAGAGATGTTCTCATCATCACACTGGTGTGGGAGCACAGCAGGCCAGAGATGTTCTCATCACACTGGTGTGGGAGCACAGCAGGCCAGAGCTGTTCTCATCACACTGGTGTGGGAGCACAGCAGGCCAGAGCTGTTCTCATCACACTGGTGTGGGAGCCCAGCAGGCCAGAGCTGTTCTCATCACACTGGTGTGGGAGCCCAGCAGGCCAGAGCTGTTCTCTGTCATCACACTGGGACACATATAACATGGAACTATATGAAACAAAGACCTTCAGTTGAATACACCAAAAATACACCATGATGTTTCAGGGTTGGGGTTTGTGTGATGATACAGGGTTAGTGTGATGATACAGGGTTAAGGTTCATGTGATGATGCAGGTTTAGGGTTAGTGTGATTATGCAAATTTAGGGTATGTGTGATGACGCAAATTTAGGATATGTGTGATGATGCAGGGTTAGCGTATGTGTGATCATTCAGGGTTAGGGTATGTGTGATGATACAGAGTTAGGGTATGTGTGATGATACAGGGTTAGTGTTGGTGTGATGATACAGGGTTAGGGTATGTGTAATGTTACAGGGTTAGGGTTCATGTGATGATAGAGGGTTAGGGTATGTGTGATGATAAGGGTTAGTGTGATGATACAGGGTTAGTGTTAGTGTGATGATACAGGGTTAGTGTTAGTGTGATGATAAAGGCTTAAGCTGGAAACATACTTGCTGTTAACTACGCGCTCGCGTACGCATCATGGCTGCTTCGCGTATCCTGCGTCGGTTTGGCGCGTAGGTCTTGCACGTCCTCCAAAAGTTAACGCGACGCGTACGCGAGGTGCAATACACACAAAACCGCTAGGGGCAGTGTAGCCGCTAACCAGCATCAAGATGGACACAACGATATGCAACGACACAAATTCGCCATTCTCACAACGTCTTTGATTTAACGGCCTTACATACCACCTACGAAGGGATCGCTGTCGTCGTTTTTTCTGCCGTGACCGTAAAATTACCCAAAGGCTAATCTCCTCGAGTGTTGCCATGTTTGCATCGTTAAAATACCGAAGCCCTTTCTACGTTCTGCCCTCTAGTGGACGCCTCCAGTTTCACGCGTTGCACATAGGCTAGTATGTTCTCAGTAACGTAATCATGTGTGATGATACAGGGTTAGGGTGATAATCACATTTTGCACTTTTCACACTCGGATATCCACACACACACACACACACACACACACACACACACACACACACACACACACACACACACACACACACACACACACACACACACACACACACACACACACACACACACACACACACGTTCATGGCGTGTCCATCAACTCCATGGGATCATACTATGAGCATTATTGTAATTACCACTTAAGCCTCTCTGGTCTGGAGTCTTTCATTTTGGCAATTAATACTGATCGTTACTCTGACTTCTCATAAGCAATTCTTTTTTATTTTGAGGGATTAGAACCAGACATTTAAAAGACATAAAAGACATTTTGGGTGAGTTATACACCAAAGCTCTTGATGAGGTATTTCTAAAGGCAGAAAGATCAGACAGAGATATTAAAACACTTTTTTAATAAATACAAAACTTGTTAATAAACACAGATATGACACAGTATGGCTGAAATGTATTTGTGTCAAATTTGTCAAATGATACTTCAAGTTTCTGTACATGTTCGGCTTCAATTACTGTATAATTTTTAATGTCACCAAGGGTTTAAGGGTTGGGGGAATGCCCGCGATCTGACATAATCACAGAAAACGCAACACAAACACCTGAGATCTAAGAACACGCTTGCCGCATACATGATGAAAACTCGTTAAAAGATTCATCAGAGCAACGTTTTAACAAGCACGCGAGATTCAGCGGGTATACAATAAATGGAATGTACTAATTGCAGCTTTTTGTGATTAGGCGACTGCAGAGAGCAGAACTGTGTTTTGATTAATAAACAATTAACGCAATTAATTACACAGTATACCCACGCACACTTCAGGGCATCCTTCAGTGACTGCAGAAATCTGCCATCAGCTTTAAGACCATAACACATGCTGCAAACACACACTCACAACACAGGCAATAATAAAAAGGGATGATTAATCATGTACTATCAGTTACATAGCACTTCTCAGTGTCTGCTCTGGTAGCCCAATATGTAAATATGACACCTCGGGAGGGTGCTAAAATGACACGTTGATTAAAACGTTAGCGCAGCAACAAAAGAACGCGGACACTTCGTCTTTAATTAAAACCAATCGCTGTCTTCCAGCTCCTTCCTGGCAGTTCGTTTTGCGTTGCCGTCACGCCGCTGACACGAGCAACATCTGAATGTTAAAACAGTCTTGTTGGCTGTTTGCCGGACATCCACGGACATCAAGCGCTACCCGAGACAGATTAGCAACAACCACCACGGGTCTGTACAGGTGAAGGGATGAAACCACCACGGGTCTGTACAGGTGAAGGGATGAAACCACCACGGGTCTGTACAGGTGAAGGGATGAAACCACCACGGGTCTGTACAGGTGAAGGGATGAAACTACCACGGGTCTGTACAGGTGAAGGGATGAAACCACCACGGGTCTGTACAGGTGAAGGGATGAAACCACCATGGGTCTGTACAGGTGAAGGGATGAAACTACCACAGGTCTGTACAGGTGAAGGGATGAAACCACCACGGGCCTGTACAGGTGAAGGGATGAAACTACCACAGGTCTGTACAGGTGAAGGGATGAAACCACCACGGGCCTGTACAGGTGAAGGGATGAAACTACCACAGGTCTGTACAGGTGAAGGGATGAAACCACCACGGGCCTGTACAGGTGAAGGGATGAAACCACCACAGGTCTGTACAGGTGAAGGGATGAAACTACCACAGGTCTGTACAGGTGAAGGGATGAAACTACCACAGGTCTGTACAGGTGAAGGGATGAAACAAAGTCAAGACTAAAACGGTTTCTCAAAGCCCCAGGCAACAGGCATTCATCACGGAGTCTGAATGGCCAAGATGATAAAGCGAGCTGGAAACGGAGCCAAGCTAATGAAGAATTCACAGGAAGTACCACGAGCCAGGACTTAGATCTGAAACCCTTGCCAGTCCCAAAGTCCAAATGCAAGTACACAACAGAAAGGAGAATGACTGGAAGTTCCCGTCCATCCTGCACTAATTTCATATTTATTCTCATTTTCGCTGTGATAGGTGGTGGTGATTACTTAAACGCATGTTAAGTAGTTCCCCATAATGTGTTCAGCAATTTATAAGATTAGCAAGACTGCGGCCCGATGCCGTAACATCAATCATTACGATGATGAGCTATCAAATTTGCTGCCTCGTCCCAGGCGTGTTTGTCTCCAAGTAGCTACCATCTCCTTCAGACCATTTACAGCAGTCAGTCAAAGAAACGTCCATCAGAGAGCTCAGATCTACACCAAAAAGGTGAGAGTTTCGCCATCTGCTTCCCATTAAACCTGCCTGGTGCTGGACTCACTGCCCAGAGGACTTGCTGTTTAAAAGGGTCTTGTTAACAACAGGACATTAGAATTCCAGGCACCACTGCCTTGAGTGGTCAGTTCTGGTTGAGTCATTACAGAGAAGCATTCGACAACAAAACACATGATTACTGCCACAATTAATGAACTTTGAGAGGTGAGCCTGTTTGTGAAAACAAGCCAGCGCCACAGCCCGAGGAACACAAGGGTGTGGAGTGCTCAGAGATGGAAAATTACTACAGTGATTTACAAGGCGTCCTTTAGACCAAAACACAATAGTGCATTTAATGGTCCCGCCTTTGTTGTTTACTCCCTCAAACAGTGGCCCTTTCGGCATGACCAATCACAGGCCTTTGGACTCTGTCTGCAAAGGGCAGAAGGACACACAGTCTACACCACATCCTGCTTTTTAGTGTTGTCTCTCTCAACGTTCCTCTCAGCTCCACGAGTGAGCTTCAGGAGAACGTGCAACCAGATAGTTAAAAGTGTGAACAGACAGGGGGGTTAAATCTAGCACAGTCGCACACGTACAGCGTCCCCATAACCGCCAAGCACGTTCTCTAGCGAGAGCTCAGGAATGTTTCCCAGAGTCACAAGTGCAAAGAAGCATGCCGTCTTATCAGAACCACGGACTCATGAATCACTCATAAAGAAAAGCTAGTTGAATTGGGCTCAGAGAAAAGAAACTATTTGACTGTTCCGACCGCTGTGGCCAAAGGAAATTGCACAACGGAATCAGAGTGACTCTACTGAATCAAGACTCTATTAATGGGACTGTAGCAGTTCAAACAATCTCTTTACAAAAATCTTTACATGTTTACAAGTCATCACGCGTTAAGAACGCAACCTTCTGAACCCCCATCATCTCAAGCTCCACAAATCCCAAACCATTTTAGAGAGCGCAATTCAATGCAGGCTGCTTCACGGGATGTCTGCGGACAATAGACTCCCACAGTGCGGTGACATACCGAAACGCTCCCCGATGTTTACATTCCCAAGCTAATGCTGGAGAGGCGTGTGTGATTTGCGCCAGTGTGGCAGGCGTAATCTGCAGCCCGTTCCCGAGACTCCCCAGGTAGTCTGAGATATCACCTACACAGAACCTGTCACAAGCCCTGACGTTTCCACTCACTCTTCCAATAGAAGAAATTGCTTTATAAATTGCTTTATTTGCAATTTGCTAGGGGGAAAAAATCCCAGTGACGATCCTCCAGTTTCCTGCATAAATCTAGACGCCTGTCCGGCAGTGCGTTACAGCATCAAAGCTGACGCACACCCTGTACGTCTTTACTAGGTCTGTTACAGACGGGATCCCCCAGCTTTGCTCTTCCAGTTCATCTGATGTCCTTCAATACATTTTTATCTTTTTTTTCTTTTATTTCCTTGAATCGTCTTTTGAAATGGTGTTGAAAGCCACTCTGTCTTTCACAAATTGTTATCTCCTCACACATCAGCTGAGAACAAAAAGTGTGATATGGATTCTGATGTCCAGAAGCTAAAGTTTGTCCTTGTCTTAAACGACTCGATAGGGCATAGTTAGGCAAACAGGGACGGAGCGGGGGACTGGTAACACCAGGGGGGGGCTGATCACCGGGGGACCAGAGGGGGACTGATCACCACTTCCTGTCACCAGTCCAGCCAGAACATTCATGACTCCCGTTTCTCTCAAGAGCAGAAATGGAAAGGGACTAAAGAATATTAAAGCTAGGGTACCGGCCGGATTTTTAAAAAAGCAAGAAAAATTGGAGGTAGAGAGAGGTAGAGAGAGAGAGAGAGAGAGAGAAAGAGAGAGAGAGTTCATAGAATCTCATCTACGCTCCAGAAGAACATGAGGTTATCGAAGTCGGAGTACGTTCTCCATGTCCTGGACTCTTTCTCACCTGTGACAGGCTTACATAAGGTCCTTTCCACTGGAGCCAGGCCTCATCACTGGACCCAGGTCTGAGTGGAGAGGTCCTGCTGTGAAAATGCTGTCTTGCACATCCAGAGCACAGTCTTTCACAACAGCCTCCAATGCCATCCATACTCCTTCATCCATCTTGGTCCCGCTTCCAGCACTCGAAAATAATTCAAAGTCTCCTTCCCTCGAGCTGCAGGTGTTCTGTCCAACTTTGTGGCTGCATCCACGACTGACGTCTCTCACACATGCGCTACACTCCATCTTCCTGCATTGCATGATTAATGCATAAACACTTGAGAAAGCCGTACGGATTTACACTGATCATGATTGGGCTACAGATGGAAATCCTGAATGCTGTCGGGCATTTCAACACGATGGCCACGTTTCACCAGCTTAGGGTGAAATCAACATTTCAGGCTTATGTATAAAGCTGGTGAATAAAACAATTATTTCAACTTGAGATGAGATCAGCCTTCGGTTGCTCTTGCGGATGGATAAGATGCAGTTCTGCTGGTCTGGGAACAGCAGGGCTGCTGTCTGCAGGAGGGGCTGTGCACCTCAACGGGGCCGGTGACCCTCACGACCGGCGGGGGTGGGGGGGGGGGGCAGAAATAACAGTCTCCCTCAAAAAGAAACAATCAGAACAGAACGAACACAAATGACTGCTAAAATGCTAAAAAAAAAAAACATCTCCTGCTATAAAGACTAATCAAGAGATTATATTAACTCCCCTCACAGGGGGGCTGGGGGGGAAACTGGGGGGAGGGGGATTTCACCCACTGCCCCAGTGCAGAGCAGCTATGGCCACTTAATGAGATCCATTACAGGGAAGTCAAGAAGTCTCAGCAGGACCGAACACACACACACACACACACACACACACACAGTGCTTCTCCTCACTTCTGTTTTCACCTTTCTCCTCCACCTTTGAGCGGTCGGAGCCTGGGCGTAAAGCTCCCCCCCCCCTCATGCTTCCCTCCCCGGTCCTGCGTCTCTGGGTAAGATGTGATTCCAGATTAGTGTCTGAGCAATGAGCAACTCTCCTGACTTCATATGCAAACCACGAGTGTCCTGCCGCCACAGACAGAAGACGCAAGACATGAAAAATGGAAATTGTACTGAACGGATTAGGGGTGATTCCATCTTAAATCTTGCACAATGAACCAAGATACCACCACATTAAGTTCTTATTTCTGCATTATTTCTTATTTCTTCCAAATACACATCACTAGAATTTCCATTCCCTCCCTCAACCATCAACCCCCCCCACCACCACCACCATCCCCACCTCCACCCCCTCCACCTCTCCTCCAACCCCTCCACCTCTCCTCCAACCCCGCATGTGA